>NC_048237.1:21078819-21083873 GCF_002007445.2 Ailuropoda melanoleuca
TATTCGGAACAGTGAAAACTAGTCAATCAAAGGAAGAAAACACATAGGAATTAAATAAAAATTATAATCGGTAAGTGGGAAAGAAATCATTGAGAGGAAGATGTCCGTTAAAAATACATTCTCATTAGCTTACTTTATATCTAGACTATAAAAGGAAAAAGTAGAAATCTACTTCACAAAATAGTCAGATGTCACGTCTCTTTATCACTGTGTGATTGCACTTATAAGGCATTCATCAGGCTTGTTGACTCAAGTTATTACATTCTAATATAGATTAGCTAAATTATTGGAACACAGATGCACACTCAAGAGAGCATGAATTTAAAAATCCAATTTTATATTTCATGTCTTCAGAAGTTTTACTACGGTTTGAAATCCATCCTAAAAGAGGATAGTAGAATATTCATATTTTATGTGACAAAACCAACAGGTTCACCATTTATTCCTAACTAAAATTGAATTGTCTGAGAATTGCAGTAACTGTCAGCCTCTAAAGAGCTTATCTCATGTCTCACAGTTTAATTGGATTGTTTTCTGAGACAGTCTTTCCTTTTCAATTTCATAAAGACCATAAATGCTCATATTATTGTTCTTTTGTTCTTTTTCCTCAGAATTTTGTTCATTTTAATGTTTAGTTATAGTCGCCTACAATGGCCCTGTTTTCCCTTCTAACCCAAAGTTCAAGTGAACTGCAACTATGGAACTATTGACATCTTTCCATCTATAATTGCATGGATAAGAAAGAGCTTAATAAGGAATACAACAAATGAGTCATTTATATTTGCAAGTGGTCCAAATCATGAAGGAGCAAAACAAATTTCAGTGTACAAATGAATGGTTCTTAAGTTATGTACCTGGAACTAGACCATTTACCAAAAAATCAAATCACAAAATGACAAAAGTCATTATTTAGTCACACCAAACTCCCAGTTCTAAGTGTTCTAACCAGAGACAGCCCAGAGATAGCCAGAGATAGATATTGGATAGCAAATGAGCTACTCAACAAAATTTGCTATAAAGCAAGTTTATATAATGATGAATTCTTTTGGGGGCATTAAAAACTAGAATAGGGGCACGTGGGTGGCTCAGTCAGTTGAGCCTTTGGCTCAGGTCATGATCCCAGGGTTCTGGGGTCAAGCCCTGTGTCAGGCTCCCTGCTCAGTGGAGAGACTGCTTCTCCCTCTCTCTCTGTCCCCCCTCTAGCTCGTGACCTCTCTCTCTCACTCTCTATCTCGAATAAATAAATAAAATCTTTTTAAATAGATAAATACATACATACATACTAAAATAGGATTATACTGGAAAAAATTCATCCATAAATACATCAAAACTTATTGAAGTCCTAATCATGCTTAGCACCATATCAGGCACTATGGTAATACAAAAATTTTAAAGCTTGGCTTAAAATATAATTATAGTACAAATGTAAAAACACAAAAAATTGTTTAGTCTCTTATAAAAATATATGTCATAAAGAGGGGAATTTCAGCAGCACATCACAACATCTTCTAGATACACATATAGCTACAAATAGGATTCTAATTACACACACACACACACACACACACACACACCAAAATGCTGGCAAAGAAGTTCTCCACTTCTTTACACTTACAGGTCACAGAGAACTTTAGAAGGCAATGTCTGAATCTGAAAGTCTTTATTAGATATTTTTAGGTAAGATACCCTGGCTATCCCTCCAAATGTCACTATGGAGGACTACCATCTGCCAATCAAGGGCCAGATTGGGTTCTTTAGAAGCCTAAACACTGAGGAGATTAAATACTTCATATCTAATGTTTTCAAAATGACAAAAAAATTAATTACATACACACTAAAATTAAAATAGCCTCTGTTTCAATGTTGTACTTGCAAAGTTCAGGTTCAGAATTCTCTTTTTGATATTGGAAGCAGATGGTTCTTTGCTGGTACTCTAAGCATGTCCACACTCTGTCCACTTCCTAAGCCAGCCATGTACCTAAACAGCGGCCAGCTCTGCCTTCCTGCCCAGTTCTACAATAAAATTTCCTGATCCGAAAATTGAATTACCAACACATTCTCTATTTGTATAAACTTCTCACCTTACAAAGTCAAGAAGGTTTCCAGATTAACAATAAAAACACAAGTTGTAAATTATTTTTCTTCCTTTTTGAAGCATACAAAGCCCTATCTATAAGATCAGATACCAACTCATACAGCACTCCTCTTTCTACCCCTTATAAAAGCATTCCACAGTGGCTGTACCAATTTATATTCCCACCAACATTGCATGAGGGTTCCTTTAGCTCCACATCTTCACCAACACTTGTTGTTTCTTGTCTTTTTTTTAATTATTTTTTAATTCCAGTATGATTAACACACAGTGCTATGTTCAGAGGTACAATATAATGATTCAACAATTCCATACATTACTCAGTGCTCATCACAGTAAGTGTACTCTTAATCCCCTTCACCTTTTTCACCCATTCCCTACCCCACTTCCCCTCTGGTAACCACCAGTTTGTTCTCTATATTTAAGGGTCTGGTTTTTTTTTTCTCTTTTTTTTTTCTTTGTTCATTTGTTTTGTTTGTTTCTTAAATTCCACATATGAGGGAAATCAAATGGTATTTGTCTTTCTCTGAATTCAAAAAGATCTATGCATCCCTATGTTTATTGCAGCATTATTTAAAATGGTCAAGATATGGAAACAACCCAAGAGTCCATCAATAGATGAATGGATAAAGAAAATGTGATATTGATATATATATATATATAATATATATATACTATATATATATAAAGGAATATTACTCAACTGTAAAAAAAAAAAGAATGAAATTTTGCCATTTGCAACATAGATGGATCTGGAGGGTATGATGTTAAGTGTTTCTCTTATTTTTTATTTTCACCGTTCTAACATGTATGAGGTGATATCTCATTGTTGTTTTGATTTGCATTTCCCTGATCATTAGTGATGTTGAGCATCTTTTCATGAGTCTATTGCCCTGAGAAAGACAAATACCATATGATTCCACTCATAAATGGAATCTAAAAAAGTGAATAAACAAAAAGCATAATCAGAACTATAAATACAGGGGCACCTGGGTGGCTCAGTCATTAAGCGTCTGCCTTCGGCTCAGGGCGTGATCCCAGGATCCTGGGATCGAGCCCCACATCGGGCTCCTCTGCTGGAAGCCTGCTTCTTCCTCTCCCTCTCCTGTCTCTCTCTCTGTGTCAAATAAATAAATAAAATCTTTAAAAAAAAAAGAACTATAAATACAGAGAAGTGATGGTTGCCAGAGGGAAAAGGGGTGAGGGGTTGGGCAAAATGGATGAAGGGGAGAGGGAGATACAGGCCTCGACTTATGGAATGAATAAGTCAAGGGAATAAAAGACAGAGCAAAAAGAATACAATTGTATTGTAATAGGGGTTTAACAGGACAGATGGTAGCTACAGGTGTGGTGAACATTGCATAATGTGTAAACTTGTCAAATCACCAAGCTGTACACCTGAAACTAATGTAACATTGTGTATCACCTATACTCAAACAAAAATTTAAAAAAATAAAACATCCCTTTATTCACAAAGCAAGCTAAATGAAAGACTAAATTGAGTGCAGTTGGAATAATTTACCCCAATCTAGCTATAGAAACACATAAACAAAGATAATTAAAGCATGTAAGTGTATATGCGTGTCTGTATACATTTTAAACACTTCAAGACTTCATTTGAATTAAGAGAGATGCTACCAAGAGAGCATATATGTTCCAGGAAGCAGAGTCTTGGTCAATGCTCAGAAGGAAAACCAAAACTGAATCCAGCTGTCTGAAGTAATCAATTGTCAGCAACTTGAGGTGGGTTTGTGTTATGCACAGTTAAGTACAGGCGATTATAAACTCACAAGTGAAGCTAACATCTGAAGTGAAGGAAAGTGCTTTCAATGCTAATATTTAAGCTTACTTGATAATAAAGAAAAAGGGAAAGTTTATTTGTATTCTGAAAAAACCACACACAAAAGACAATACATTTCTACCATTACTCTTTCAGAGTAGAGCAACCAAAGAATTCAGAACCAAAGGGCTCAGGAATTCAAGAGTCCATTAAGTAGAGGAAAGTATTGGGTCTATGGGCACTGGCTTCCCTTCCATTTGAGCTGGGTGTTTGTTACAAGGACCTATTAATATGGCATTAATAAGATCTACTTCAGACCCCAGGTCATACAAAGAGGGTCCCCACCTGTCACCTTCATTGCCCTCTTCTTATGAGGCAGAACTGCCAGACAGTTTCTACTGTGTGGCTTTAAAAGATTTTTAAGCCATACCTCCAAAAGGATGTGACAGGTAATCGCTTCTAACCCAATTCTCTTTCATGACCAAATGGATTTCAAAATGTAATTTAGGCCCTTCTTTTAATTTTAATTCAACAAAACAAAAATTCATTAGTACAAATAATTGCTATTTTATTAATGCATACTTGTGTTAGTTCAGCCTTCATTCATGTGTTTCTATCATTATCAGATTGAGTCCATAAAGACGGCTGACTTCACACTTAAGTAAAATCCAGGATTGCCACCTGTTATAATGTGAAGTGTATGCTAAATCACCTAATATTTTAAGATTACTCCTCTTGCTATGAGGGCTAGAAATTTCCACCATCTAAAAATTGCTGAATTCAGGAGCTTCTTTGGAATATCCTATAATTACTTAGTAACTAATTCCCAAGAATTAGTGATTAAGCAATATAAAGCCAGTCATAGATAAAAACTTCTGACGTACAATAAAAATGTCTAAAATTTTCTGTTTGATTAGGTCATGATACATAATAGACTATCCCTCATTTGGTTATCTTATCAACAAATAGTTTAAAGAATAAAAGAGCAAAAAATTAAGCAACCACTTATATTGAAGTACCAAAACCAGAGCTGCAAAATTCGGTGGACTGTTCTCTGTTCTCATCTTATTCGATCCTCCAGTATTGTTCCTCAACAATAATCCCTCTCTTCTCTTGGTTTCCATGACTCCACTCTCCAGTTTTTCTCAATGATTATTTCTCCTCCATCTGCTTCCAGGTTCT
>NC_048237.1:21083973-21088542 GCF_002007445.2 Ailuropoda melanoleuca
GGAACTTGAGGTAACCATGTGACACAGTTCTGGCCAACAGAATGGAAGGGGAATCTGAGAGTGGGCTTCTGGGAAGATTTGTCCATGAGGGAGGAGAATTTGGGCCCTTTTCTCCTTTTTCCTGTCTTAAAAGCAAATGTAATGTCTGGAACTAAGGCAGACATCTTGAGACCATGCAGCAACGTGCACAAGCACAAAAAACCAACATGCTCAGGGTGGTAGGCAGAGAAACTTAAAGAACCAGAGTCCTATATGACCTTACTGAGGATCTGCTCCAGCCCGGGACACACTTCACCCAAACTGCTTACCCTATGCAAAAAATAAATTCCTGTTTGTTTAAGCTACTCTTAATTGGGTTTTCCGCCACTATCAAAATCATAATTAATTAATACACAGTCCCTGCTTCCCTGCCACTTTGTCTTTTTTGGCCTCCAAAACATCAGATAGTAATGTAATTATGAAGTTCTTCACTGAAGGGAAGTTCATAAGAGAAATACAGTACAGGATAGATAAAACTAACGTTTTAAGACTTTTCCATGCACCACTTAAGTGAGACATCTCAAGATGTTGGCTTTCATCTTCTATAAGGCAGATAATCACCTGTAGCTCCCTCTGCCTCTGATCAGGCCCACTGCCCTAAAGTCCATAGCCCTCTTGTGGGGGGTTGCACTGTTAAACTAAAGAACTACATTTCCCAGCATCCCCTTCCCCTTCCCTGTATGGTTCTAAGGTAGGCTGGATAAAAGAAGACCTTGCATGAGATTTGAAAGGCAGAAGTAAAACAGTGACTATTACTCTTTGAAGGTCATTGTTGACAAATATGGAAATGGAGACATGCAAAAGTAATCAGCCAGTTCCATTTCATNATTTCCCAGCATCCCCTTCCCCTTCCCTGTACGGTTCTAAGGTAGGCTGGATAAAAGAAGACCTTGCATGAGATTTGAAAGGCAGAAGTAAAACAGTGACTAACTCTTTGAAGGTCATTGTTGACAAATATGGAAATGGAGACATGCAAAAGTAATCAGCCAGTTCCATTTCATCATCACTCTGCCCCGCTCTGGGTCCAACGCTTTTCAAATGCTGACCTTGTTGACCTCACCCCCCCCAACCAGATAATTGGCTACTGACCCAACAGAAGCAAGAGCCACAAAGGGGCAAAAGCTTGCCATAGACCTTCCCTATCACAGCCCCTCTTTGGTGGTGCCTAGACATGCTTAGCTTCTCAGATGAATTAATGGTTCATTTCTTTTCTGATCCTGCAACTCCCCTTCCAGATTTTCACTTGTGCAGCTCCTCCACTGTATATGGTCTAATTCCTATAATAATTCCCTTATTCCATAACCTTTACAGTGCCTCCACTCCCCTGACTGATATGCCTGTCCGCCCACTACCTATTTTACACATAAAGAGCCTATGCTCAATTTCTTCCTCCCATCAGGTGGTAAACAGTCATATTACCCCCATTCTATTGTAGTTCTTTAGCTAAAGTAAACAGTGTCTCCCCCGCCACAATCCTAGTTCTCAGCTTCCCTCCTGCAATAGTGGCAAGCCTGCTGATTCCATTACTAGGGGACCAATTAAATAAGCACTCTTCTCAGTAACAAACATTAGCTTTCCCTGGAGATAAATAAGTCTCTATGTACAATAAAAAAACACTTTCTTCAATAGTAGGACTCTGGCCTGCCATGAAGAAACAACAGGCAACTCATTTTGGCTCAGAACACTACGGTTCTGTTCAACGGGCTTGAGACCAAGCAGAGAGCCACACAGCTGCACCCTGTCTCCCAGCTCAGATTGTATCGTTTCGAGTTACAGTCTCTCTGTAAGGTTGGGAAAGGTTGAGAAAGCGAAGTTATTTGGCAATCCTCCTACTACAGAATGTGGAATGAGAACTGAGAAAACACCAAAGGTAAAGGAATCGGTGTAGCTAGGGGGATCTGGAAAAGGTTTCATCTAGGAGGTTACACTTTAGCTGGAGCCTAAGGCAAGTAGAACTTCTATTGTTAGAGAAGGTGGAGAGATTTTTCTTAGTATCCCTCACTATCGGACTCTATCCGTTCCTGAGTCAACATAGGAAGAGTTCGGGTAAGAAGGGGACAAAGCAGTGTCTCAGTCTACTTCAATTCCTGCTTCCGACAAACGGAAACACTTCAGCGTCTCACTGCGAGGAAGGAAGGAGGAAAGTTTTCACAACAGTTCAGTAAAATATCAACCTTGTGTTTTTACACAATATTTCTACTCAGATTTTAATGCTGTAAGCCAATGAATCATAACCCATAATCATTTTGGTAAAACCATAAATATTGGCACAGAAACTTCACAACCATTTTTCGGAGGGAGAGAAAAGAATTGTTGTCATTTAGACCTTTCTTTCTCAAATTTCAGAGCTGCTAAAAAATCGATATACCTTGACCTCCTAGAATAAAAAAATGACATCAAAAGCAATCTATTTCTCCACAGTCTTTTCAAAGGAAACAGTAATCGTTTAAAAATTAAGACTTAAACTTAGGTTTCCTTAAAGATAGGTAGCACTTTAACATGTAAAATAAAGTTAAGCAATAAAATTAAATTTACCCCAGTGAATTTTTCTTGAGCTGCTGAAACACTGCCATAAAAGATCAAATCTTTGGTAAACTTCTGAGAACAAGATTGCTCAGATAATGTTCAGGATGAAAGAGGCAAATAAATGTGCTTACTATTTGAGTAGGATGAGACTAGACTGGGTAGAGGGGGTGAAATGCAGCTGGGAAAGTCATTTAAATACAGCCAATATAAATCTCAGTCAACAAACTCACATGTGAAAAAAATCATTTCTATTTACTATAGATCAATATAATTTTTGGCCAGCAGAAAACCTGAGGTATTCTTGGTGTTCCCACACACGCTCCCAAGGTTAAGCCAAAGTTATATACTCTTAATTAACAGTGATGCAATGGAAGACTGCTCTGGCCATTGGTCATCTCCTCAAACAGGTCATGCCTAAGAGCTGGCCTTCATGGTCTACTCCAAATCCAACAGCCCCCTACAGCTTCGTTTGCCACAAACGGGGCATGAAAGTTTGCTGAAGCTGGAAACCTAGCACTTGATGTTGCCTCCCTGCTCACACAACCTCCCCTCTGTACTCTGTAGTCTGGCTACATCTGATTTTTGGTTTGGTTTGTTTGGTTTGGTTTTTTTGGTGTTTTTTTGGTTTTTTTTGTTTTTGTTTTGTTTTTGTTTTTTGAGAAAGAAAGAGAGAGAACCGGTGCCCTTGTGTGCGCACATGAGTGGGGGAGGGGCAGAAGGAGAGAGAGAAAGAGAGAGAGCAGCTTACCCAGGGTAGAGCCTGACAGGGGCTCCACCTCACAACCCTGAGATCATGACCTGAGCTGAAAACAACAGTTGGACGCTTCACCAGCTGAGCCACTAAGGCATCCCCTGGCTACATCTTGGAAATACAGTCAAGAACAGTACATCCTACAATCTCCTTTTTAGTCTCAGGTGTCCCCATGCTCCCTCCAGCTTCTCTAGGACACCCTGCCTCTTACCTCAAACCCTATCATCCCCCCGCCTTTTAATAAAACACTTTGGTGGCTGCTATGGTCTGTTTATATCCCCCCAAAACTCATATGTTGAAACCTAATGCCCAATGTGATGGTATCAGGAAGTGGGGACTTTGGGACGTGATTAAGTCATGAGGGTGGAACTCTCATGAATGGGACTGTGCTCTCAAAAAGAGATTCCACGGAGCCCTCTAGCCACTTCTATCATGTGATGTTACAGCAAAAAGACAGCCATCTAGGAAGTAGGCTCTTACCAGACACCCAATCTGCCAACACCATGATCTCAGACTTCCCAGCATCCAGAACTGTGAGAAGTAATGTTTGTTGTTTATAAGGCATGCAGTCTCTAGCCAACTGAACAGACAAAGACAATAACTGATTAATCCCAGAGCCTAAATCATTACCTAAAATAGTCTCCTCCCTAAGAGCCCCTAGTCCTTCGATTTTCACTCCCTTATTTTCTTCACAGCACATTTTTGAAATCAGATATTTGTATTTCTAATTGTATAGCTCTCCCTATACATTTCTCCTCATACATCTCTCCATTCATTTGCATGAAATGTAAACTAGTATCTAGAATAATGCCTGACACGTGATAGATACTCAGAGTTGTTGAATAAATGATGAACATAAATTTGGCCACCAAACAACGAGTTTTCTAGTCCTCACAAGCAGAGAGGGTTTAATCATCAAACCCTCCCAGGAGGGTTTATTTATTTCATATCCATCTACTACACTGAATAAAAGGAAAACAAAAATAGTTATGTTTCCAAGTTTATCTGAATCTTATTTTGCCATATATGTTTTCAAGTTATGTGATTATTATGCTGTCTTGCGTCTCCATGAAGCACCCACATTGTCCTGAAGTTAATTTGTTCTAGGCCTAAGGACCTACAGCATTCTCCCCACACAGGGCAGTGGGAGAAACTTTGAGACCTGAGCGGAAGAAAAGATGAGGGCAGAAGGGTCTCCTGATCTTGCTGTTTGTGCTCCACTTCTGTTATATTTCAGTCATTAAAATACATCA
>NC_048237.1:21088642-21097619 GCF_002007445.2 Ailuropoda melanoleuca
TAAGGGTGGTATCTCAGTGTGGTTTTGATTTGAATTTCCCTGATAAGCCATCAACTTTTTTTAGCCTAATAGCAGAGAGTTGACAGCCTATGTTTCTGGGTGACCCATGTCTATCTGCACCAAAGGGGGGGAAATTCTTCAGTCCATAAGTGAAATAATTTGATGAGATGATCCCTGGGGTGCATAGGTTAATACTTTGAAATAGTTTCCCAGCACACACAAAGCTGCCATGAAGAGTGAAGCCACTGGCTTCACTTTCCATTTCCTGATATGTCATATCCAATGACCTCTGCTTTAGGGAAAGTGACAAAGGGCCAGAAGAGTGCAGTCTCACACAAGCAGCTTATGAGACAGCTATTGGGATAGGTCAACATAACAGTGAGGGGGGAAAATGGAACCTAGGAGCAGGGCCAAAAGCTATATAGAGAGATCGGGTCTTGCCACAGGATTAGATAAAACAGTAAAGTTATTGAATGATGACCTGACATTTGGAGGTTCATCAGTTAGAATCCCTTTTTCAGTTTCTACAGCACAGCCAAAGATGTAGACAGAGTTGTCAAGGCGATGCCTTACAATACTCGTCTAACCTTTGTGGAGCTGATATAAAGGGCTCTACTCCATAAGATTGTGTTCTTAATTTGTTCAGAAAAGGACCCCAAAACCAATCTGATGCAAGGTGATGAAACAGGGACACAACTACAACTTTCCCAAGAGCCACCAAAGTCCCAGGTTGGGGCAGAGTCCCCTTCCCCACAATATCCAATATGAGATTAATCAGTCAAATCCAGGGATAGTCGAAAGAGACACAGACACTCACATTAAAGGACAAAAAGTCAGGAGGAAACGTGTTAATAGAACAGGAGACCTTTTGAAATGGGAGAGAATGTCTACGAGAGAACTCCACAACCTTTATATATGAAGAGACAGTGAGCACCGTTCAGCAGACCTGAATCCACTGTAGCCACAGCATCTGGACACTGGACCCGTAAGAGTCTCAGGGCAAAGCTGGGTCAGTGAGCTGGGATAGCACTACCAAATACGAGGAGGACTGCCTTTTAAAAATGAGGGAAAGGATCCAGGAGGAGACCTTTCTGCTACATTCCAGGGTTGGCCCCAGACCCTTAAACAAGCCGTTTAAACAGAGAAGGTACATTCTCACTCTCTGCCACACTCTGCCCTGTGTATGGTGTGGAATATATTGCTTTAGCCTGAATTGAAGGGCTCCATGTAGGGCTCCACGTAGGGCTCCACGTGTGCTGGACCAGCTAACGGCAACTCTGCCTTTGGGACAGCACACTCTTCCTCCCTTCCCTGGCATAGGGGTAGTATACGGCCTTTATAGGCAAAAAGCTAATACCCCTTATAGACTTGAGGCTTCTTTCTTCTTGGGTATACTACAAGATTTTTTTTTCTATAAACAACAACCAAAGAGAGAGAGAAAGCAAGCAGTTTGGTTATAGAATTCAATTATTTTTCTTTAATTCAGCAGTGAGCACATACTTTTTGTCAAGCATTTTAGGAAGCATTTTTAAAAATAGCATCAATCTGAAAATCAGATGGTGCTTCCAACTAAAGCCCTTTAGAATTTTGTTGTTTTAGAATTGAAAGTACTAGAGAATGTTCAGAACAGATGGTCTCAAAAGGATATCCGAAACGGGTGCTCCCCAGAATGAGAGTGATTGCTCTTACCATCTCTTGCCTAAAACATCACAGTAAGTTCCAAATCAGTGTCCCTTCCTCCCATCCATTGTCTCCTCTCAAAGTCATTCCCCCTCTATCAGAGCCATCCTTCTTAAAAAAAAAAAAAAAAAAAATCAGCCTTAGCATTTCACTTCCTTTTTTTTCTTCCCTTAGTAACCCTACATAAAATCCAAACTTTTTTACCACGGCTTTCTAAGCCTTTTATCATCAGGCTCTGACCCCTCTTACAAATCTCATCACCCCCTCTGAAAAGGTTAGACCATCTCCCCAAGCTATAAACTAGAAGATGTTTGAAAATGCTATTAATTTTGTTATAACTTCATACTGTCTATGGCAACTAGGACAACAACACGGTAGCTCTTTCCCAGAAACATTCTTGTCAAAACCCCAAAGGAACCAATGGTTGGACTCTGATCCAAAATATAGCCCTTAAATTAAGAAGCATCCTCATTGCTGTGAACAGTGGGATTTTTTAGGGAAGCTACTTAAAATATTATTTGTGCTACAAGGAAGGAGATTCAGAATTTTAATGAACGTCACAAAATCTGCTGGAATAAGCAATGACCACAATCCCTAACCTACTACTCCTCTAGGTTGTGATAATACAGTGGTTCAAAATGGACCCTGAGGTCTTATGCTGCCCTTGTTCTCTCTGAATGGTCCCCTCATTTGCTGGGACAACCATAAATAAATTTGCAAAGTAGACAATCTGGCTTGGACTCAGAAACAGGAAAGGAGAGGATGCTACTTTCCTTTCTAGCATGCCTACCACCTGGTCTGAACCCCTCTTGCTGCTCGGTGCCAGACCTGTCACACTGTGCACCATGCATCATAATTCTCTTTCTCTATCTCCCTCCCTCTCCCCACACTGTGATTCATATTCTCTAGGTGCCCTACTCCCAGCTGGTTGGATTATTAGCCCTAAGTGTTCCCTGGTAAAAGGATTACACATCCACACCCTTTGCCATGTCACTTTGTACTCCCAATGCGGGTAAAATATACTTTCGTGCCCCTTTGATATTAGCTTTGCTTTGGCCAACGAATGTTAGTGGATGTGACATGAGCAGAGACTTTAAATGTGCTTGTAGAGTTTGGCTTGGGCTTTTGTGCTCTTGTGATTTGCCGTGAGAAGAAATAACGCCTCCAGGTAGCTGTTGGTCCAAGGAGAATGAGAAAATTTAGATAGCAGATGTCAATGCAACTGATCTCAGCCAAATCCAGCAGAATCATATCCAACCCACAGCCCATGATCAAAAATACATAGATATAGAAACGTCTGTCTTTGTAAAACACTGACTTTGGGGGACAGTTTGGTGCTCAGAATTATTGTGGCAAGAATTGAATAATACTCTAATAAACCAATTTTAATCAAGCCAGTTATGATCAATATTACCTTCCATATGCCAGGTTTTTATTTGTGAAATAGAAATAAGAAAAAGAATTGAACTCAAACAGTTATAGCAAGAAATAAATAAAACAATTGTAAAGCCCCTAGGTAGGGGCTGGCCCACAGAAAAACACAATATAGTAATTTTGAGGTTATTTGATTAATCTGTTACCTTCCCAAGTTTATTAGTATTTTCAGATGTTTTCCCAAAACAGGATGGTTGGATTTATAACTACAGCTTCTAGCTAAGGCCCCCCAGGTACTTCTGCCCACTAATAAGTAAGTATCAAAGACAAAATGCTTCCCACAGGAAGCTTGCCCTTTTCTATTTCTAAATACTTTAAGTGATTTGAGCAAAACCACTTTATGCTCAGTTACACAGTAGTTTTACCTACAGCATTTTAAAATAGGACCTACTTCAACTCAGAGGAATGAATTTCTAATGGTGAACTTGGAAGCACTGTGACAAGTGAATGGTGAAGAGAGATTGGGGGGGGGGAGAAGAGAATTTATAAGGCTCTGAAAAATCACAGCAAATAGCCATCCCTTTGTTTCATGTACTGACTAAGCCAATTGTGGTGGCAGAATCAGGACACAAATGCAGAAGCATTTCAGCTGGCTTCTCAAGGACCTGCAAAGGGATGCCATAACTCTTTCTCTTAGAAAAAGTCATAGATCGAATGTGGGTAGTTTCCATCACCCTTCAGACATCAAGATTCTGAGTCCTGCCTATATGCATGTCTATTTTAAAGGAATCTAATGTTTTCTTTTTTTTTTAAGACTTTATTTATTTATGTGACAGAGAGACAGCCAGCAAGAGAGGGAACACAGCAAGGGAGTGGGAGAGGAAGAAGCAGGCTCCTAGCGGAGGAGCCCGATGTGGGACTCGATCCCGGAATGCCAGGATCACGCCCTGAGCCGAAGGCAGACGCCCAACAACTGTGCTACCCAGGCGCCCCTAAAGGAATCTAATGTTTTCTATAAGAAAATGGAAGGACATTTATTGGGCACCTATCCTGTACTCTTCTAGGGAAATTACAATGCTATTAAGTAGGTATAGGGCCAGCTTCTGGGCACGTGACAAGTGCGGTCACATAGAGCCCTGTTCTCAGAAGGGCCTTGCACTTGTTTGGAAGCTTTGCTGTTGCCATCATGAAATTCTTAACAATTTTATTTTTGAGTGTGTGTTTTCTTTTCTTTTCTTTTTTTTAAGATTTTATTTATTTGACAGAGAGAGAGACAGCCCAGCGAGAGAGGGAACACAAGCAGGGGGAGTGGGAGAGGAAGAAGCAGTCTCCCAGAGGAGGAGCCTGATGTGGGGCTCAATCCCAGAACGCCGGGATCACGCCCTGAGCCAAAGGCAGACACTTAACGACGGAGCCACCAAGGCACCCAGAGTGTGTGTTTTCTAAGTGAAGTTCGGTGGGACAATGGAGGATACATATGAATAGAGTAAATACATACATATGTCAGCAGTAACTTGCCACTCCATTCACATATAGCCTTCATGGCTTCTATAACATGCTTATTTCCCTGTGAGTCTACTGAAATCCAATGCATAATGGGTCCACCAGAATTCTATACTCATGCTCCATACAACATGTCTATGGCTGAGTAAGTAGGGTCACTAACAAACCAGAGGGTCTATGCTTTACCCTTCTGAATGCCAACTTGCTTAGAGCACAAAATGAATGTAATTGGAGCTTCTGCGTTGGTGAACAGATGGGGATGGGGGGACAGGGGCACACTTGGAGTGGGCATGGAAGCTCTGCCCCCTTTCCCCATACCTTGCCCTATACATCTCTTCCATTTGGCAGTTTCTGAGTTATATCCTTTAATAATAAATCAGTGATCACTCTTTACGTTCTTTAATACCTCAAAGTCGGAGATGACTCTGTTGATTTTATACATATTAGAACTGAGTCTTCTGGGATATTTTGATATCCCCAAGAAAATCTACCTCCCTCAGATTCCGGAAATTCAAGCAACACTGACTCAATCTCAAGAAGGTAACCTTCAAATAAAACAGATTGTCAATAAAAAAAGAAAAACAGACAAAGAAGGTAATGGTATTCTGAGAAACACGAACAACCAAGGAGCCTATCACATCCTCTCTTAGTCATGTTACTTCCCAGTACCCAAAGCGCTGAATATGATGACACAGTAAAAAAGGAAAGATGAGGCAGCCCATTGCTGGGCTCATTCCAGTCCTTCCTTCCTCTTCAGTAAGCTGAAGGTAGACAGTGTGGGAAGAATATCCACATATAAAGAAATGTTTTAAAAAATTATTTTTATGCATATTTTCCCCTACTCTTCTGCTAGGAATGAAATACATACGTATGTATGAGCTATGAAATGACAATAATTCCACACACAAGTTAAATGCCTTTATATTTGTATTTAAAATTATACATTGTAAATATATATTGGCATTCTACGATATAAACATGAATGGTAAAATTCACGCTAATAATTTAAAATTTTAATTTTTCTGTACTTGCAATGATTACAACATTATGTTTTATAAATTATAAAATATTTATACAGGAAAAAAGCTTTATATATCCATACTTTAAACAGAATTTTTTTCCTGCTTTTTGAACAAAGAGCCTGGTATTTTCTTTTAGCTCTGTGACCCACGAATTATAGAGCTGCCTTAAGTAGGTACTATTATCCTCCATTTATAGATGAGAAAACAGACTCAGTCAGATTAAGTCACTTTCCCAAGATCACAGAACTAGCGAGTGGCAGACACCAGATTCAAGCATGTCTGACTCCTAAGATATTGCTCCTCTATGGTTCTAGACTGCATCCAAATTGCAGCTGGGGAAGAGCCCAAGAGAAACTCAAGCTTAGGGGTGAATCTGTTGCTTCAACTCCTGTCCAGGTAGACTTGTTTGGAGCAAATATTTTGGTTAAGACACCCACATAACATGGAGTAGCTATGAAGTTAAGAGGCTATTTTAGGAAACTTCTTCTAGCATTCTTTTCACTAATCTGTGATCAATTTCTCAACTTAGGAAGTCCACAGACTTAACATCATCAATTCAATCATAAATACATCATGCTCAGATAAGAACCTTACATTTGCTCTCGAACGCTTTTTCTAAGTCCCATGTATTTCTATATCCCACATATTGAGTCACGTGAAAATATTTCATTTAATTTTTTATGCTATATCATCATTACCACCAAAGTTGTCCAAGGAATCATGTCAATGTGACTACAAAACAAATTTTTTTAATGACTTGTACCCAATTAAACTTTTTGCCCGGTATTTCATGAGCATCCTGTGGTCCACAAGACCTTGGGCCTCTAATAATTTACCTTCTGGCTTCAGTGGGCATTTTCCTAGATTCACAGCAACAGTTTCTAAGGCCTCTGTCTTACCTTTGACAGTAACATTTACAAAGTCTGTGTCAGCAAGCTCATAGACTAAGTTAAGGGATCATAATCCTTTGCTACCTGTAAATGGTCAGAGAGAGAGTTATCTTTTTACCACACCTGCAGGGGGAAATGTGTTCCTAATGCTAAAAAATATAAATTAAGATAAACATCTTTCCTTTTAGAAGTCACCATCCAATGGTGAGGTATTTTGTTCTTACATATCAATATATTCACTTGTTACCCCTAGGACTGTGGAGTTGCTGCCACAGCCAGAAATGTGAAATATTTGTGTCAAAATTTTTATCACAGCAACTCTTCCTTTGAGATATTCAGAGAATCGAATACACTTTATAGATATTTCCAGACACAGAACACAAATACTGCTGTCAAGAAAATTTCCTCTAAGAATGATGCGGCAAAGATGTTACTGTCAGAAAAAACAATGAATTCTTCGATGATAATTTCTATAATACATTCCTGAGAGTGTAGAAATAATACTACATAAATATTCTTATTTGAACAACTTGAGAAGACATGCATAAACATAAACTGTATTTATAGGTGTAAAAATTGCACTACATGAAGCCTGAAAAAATATTTCTTTTGATTTTTTAAATCCATGGTGTCTCACTGCTCACCAAAAACAAAGTAAAAAGTGGAGAATTCAAAGACACACAACCAGGGACTTTTAGCCCAAACCTAAATGTACTATGTCATCATAAAATGGTCTTAATTAAGAGAGAAATTATTATTTTCCTTATGTCAGAAACTGTCCCTCTGGTCTCCACAGCTCAAAAGCCAGAAAAAAAATTCCCAAGGGAAAAAAAGGAAATAGTGAACCTACTATAAAAGAAGAAACTAAAAGCAAAGGTTTTTCTTTGGGATATGGAGCCTGAGAAATTATAGGATTCTAATTTTACTTTTCTAAGATTTTATTTATTATTTATTAGAGAGAGAAAGAGCACAAGCCAGGTAAGGGACAGAGGGAGACGTAGACTCCTTGCTAAGGGAGGATTCTAATTTTATTTAATTTTTAGAGGGTTTTTTTTATTCATTTATTTAAGAGAGAGAGAGAGAGAAATAGTGACAGAGAGCATGAGTGGGGAGGAGAGGGAGAAGGCAGCTCTCTACTGAGTGGGGAGCCTGACATGGGGCTCCATCCCAGGACCCTGGGATCACGACCTGAGACGAAGGCAGACACTAACCAACTGAGCCACCCAGGCACCCCAGGATTCTAATTCTAAAGAGCATAAACTACCTAAGTATAATATAATAAATATTTGTGATACTGCAGTCTCAGTAGTATGATAGGCAGCCTTCCAAGATCGCTCCAATAATCATAGCCTCCTGGTAGTCCTCATACCCATGCCCTAGGGGGTCTTTTCGTGCCTTGACTCATGGCTAGCCTGTGTAACAAATACTGCAGAAATTAAACACATTGCCACTTCTTCCTTGTTCTCTCTTAGATTACTAGCCATGCGGGATGCCAGATGCCATGTTCTCAAGACACTCAAGCAGCCTGTTGAGAGATCCAAGTGAGGAGAAACTAAGGCCTACCACCATTAGCCCAGAGCAACTTGCCAGCCACATGAGCAAATCATTTTGGATGTAAATCCTCTCACCCGTATCAAGTCTTCATATGACAGCAGCCCTGGCTTACATCTTGATTGCACCCTCAAGTTAGAATCACCCAGCTAAGCTGCTTCTGAATTTCTCATCCACAGAATCTGTAAGATAATGCTTATTGTTTAAAGAATAACAACAACAACAACAAAAAGATGGGGCACCTGGGTGGCTCAGTTAAGCGTCTGACTCTTGATTTCAGCTCAGGTCATAATCTCAGGGCTGTGAGATGGGATCCCTTGTTGGGCTCTGCACTAGGAGTGGAGCCTGCTTAAGATTCTCTCTCTTTTCCTCTCCCTAGGCCCCTCCCCCACCCTCTCTAAAAAATTAAAATAAAAAATAAAGAACCATATTTTTGCAGTAATTTGTTATGCAGCAAAAGATAACTAATACAACGGCCTTAACCTGATAGGTAGATTTCCTGACACAAGATGTCTACATCTTGGTGATATCAGAACAAATTGATCATTTGCTTTACAAGTAAGTAAACTCAATTTATCAGGTTACCCAAAAGTGATGAGTACCTAGACTCATGCCCACTAGATAATCAAACTCACAACAGTAGTACTCGCAACAAGATGTCAATTTAATAATTTACAGTGAGAGGTGGACCAGTGATTGCCCAGAGTGCTAGGTACATTGAAGAGGCCAAACTAAGACTTAATGGTTGTTTCATGAGGGTAGAAATAGAAAAAGGATTTTGGATTATCTTATAGAATATATCCACAAACTAAGGGGTTTGAATTTTAAAATTCTTTCACTTTTCTAGAATGTTTATTTCAAAAGAACTAGTCATTAAAACCAGTACTCTTTTTTTTTTAATTTTATTATTATATTATGTTAGTCACCATACAGTACATCCCCGGATTCCGATGCAAA
>NC_048237.1:21097719-21107097 GCF_002007445.2 Ailuropoda melanoleuca
TTCGGAGGACGAAGGACCTCAGAGCTAATAAACTAACATTGCTGGTAGACAACACTATTCTTTAAAAGTCTAATACGAAAATTATGCCACTCCCTTGGGACAGAAGCAGGTACCATTGGTTAGTTGTAGTTTAAAATAACATTTTTTTCTTCTGATTAATAAGTCAATTAATTCAACTTCCTTCTTAGCCTAAGAGCATATTAACCACCACCTTCTCCCGTCTTCCAATTCTTTCACATAGCGCATTGGGAAAATATTATCTTACACTTGTATAGTGTCATACTTTTAAGTACTATTGTTACCCAACAAAGTAATCAAAAAATAGTTAATCAGAAACAAACTGTTAAGAGCCATGGGATGGTGGACTGGTTGCTGATCATGCAACATCAAATGTATCATGGATTCAGTTTTTTCTGGGCATTTTATGCCGTTATACACTCTACTCAACTTTGATGTTGCTGTCTTTCTGCTTATTTAACCTCTCAGCCAATGCCACACTGCTAAGCAGGAAGCCCAAGGAGAATAAGAAAAAAATTTCCACAGTAATGAATACCAGACTAAGCATGAATTAGTTATTCTAAGATTGAGGAAGTAGACATTTTTTAATGTAACTGATATATAGTGAATTAAAAAAATTATGTAAGCTCCTTCAGATACTACACATATATTCAGATTTTCCATTCAGGGCTTGTGTCTCTGTGATAAATTCCAGCATGAAAAATTTTTTTCAAAAGATGGGGAGGGGGGAAGAGGTTGAGAATTTCTGTTTCTTCAAAATGAGTCACTCTCTTCTTGTTCTTCCTCCTTTGTCTCCTCCTTTCTTGGGGGGTAAATACAACATACCTGGCATTTATATTACCTAGTTTCAGCTTACAATTTTGCAATGGAGTGTTTTTGTCCTCCAAAATTCATGTGTTGAAATCCCAAACACCAATGTGATTTTACTAGGAGGTAGGTGCTTTTGGGAGGTGATTAAGCCATGTGGGTGGAACATTCATGAATGGGATTAGTGTCCTTATAAAAGAAAACCCAGAAAGCTCCCGTGACCCTTCCACATGTCAATAAAATGAATATGCAATGTACGGAATGGGAGAAAATATTTGCAAACCATATATCCAATAAGGAGTTAATAGCCAAATTATTTAAGGATTCATACAACTCAATAGCAAAAAACTAAACAATCTAATTTTAAAATGGGCAAAGGACATGAATAGACATTTTTCAAAAAAGATATACAAAGTTCCAAGAGGCATATGAAAAGGTACTTGACATCACTAATTATCAAGGAAATGCAAGTCAAAACCACAGTGAGATGTCACTTCACAGTGAAAGAATGGCTATTACCAAAAGTCAAAAGATAACAAGCGTTGGCAAAGACGTGAAGAGAGACTCCTTAAACACTGTTGGTGTGAATGTAAATTGGTATAGCTATTCTGGAAAACAGTATGGAGATTCCTCAAAAAATTAAAAATAGAACTTCTGTGGAATCCAGCAATCCTACTTCTGGGCATATAGCCAAAGGAAATGAATTCAGTATCTTAAAGAGATATTTGCACCCCCATATTCATTGAAGCGTTATTCACAATCAGCAACATATGGAAACAACCTAAACAACCTAAATGTCAACAGATGAATGGATAAAGAAAGTATGGTATTGAATGGGATATGTATGTATATATTCTTTATTCATTCATCATACATACAAATAATAGAATATCACCATACCCTAAAAAGAAGAAAATCCTGGACAACATGGATGAATCTAGAGGACATTATACTCAGGAAAATAAGCCAGGCACAATACTGCATGATCTCACCTACTAGAATCCAAAAAAGTCAACCTCACAGAAACAGAGAGTAAGTAGAATGGTGCTTACCAGCAACTGGGGGATAAGGAAGATGTTAGTCAAAGGTTACAAACTTTCAGCTGTAAGATGAATAAGTTCTTAGACCTAATGTACAGCATGGTCACTCTAGTTAATAATAATGTACTGTACACTTGAAATTTGCTGAGAGTGAATAGTAAGTGTTCTTACACACACACACACACACACACAAGGTAAGAGGTGAGAGATAAATTAGGTTGATTGTGGTAATCATTTCACAATGAATACATATGTCAAAACATCACATTGTATTCCTTAAATATACACAATGTTTATTTGTCAATCATACTTCAAAAAAGTCAGAAAAAAATTATCTGTAAGGCTAGATCAATTCCCTTCCCTAGGCAAAAATTAAAGCAGCCTTCACAACTTTCATGGTCATTTTAAATAATACCAACATTTCTCCCCTACAGCAGATGCCTCTAAAGCCTGAGTCACATTCTCTCAGCCTAACCCCTGATGTCAGCAGTATCTTTAGGGGAGCATTCCATATGAGCTTAGACTTCCCCTGAAGTAAGGACTAATGGGAATAATAGAACACCCTATTAAAGGTCAGCTAAGGCACCAATTCAGGGATGATACTCTGCAAGATAGGGGTACTGTCCCCCAGGATGCAGTACATGCAGTTCAACCAATGACTGATATAGACATCTGTGACCCAATAGCTGAGTGCATGGGTAGAGAACCAAGGAGTGGATGTGGTATTGGGCCACTCTCTGTCACTCCCAATGACTCCATGTGCAGAATATGTGCTTTACTTCCCACCACCTTGGGCTCTCTGGTTAGACGTCTTGGTTCTCAGGTTGGCAGGGTGGGGCAGGGGGGTACTCCCACCAGGCAGCATGGCAAGGACTTCACTGAACCTGAAACTACAATCAGCAACCTGATCACTTTGGGATCCTTATGCTAGTGGCCCGGCAGGCAGCAAAAATATTACGATGTTGTAGATGCTGAACTCTGATCATCATAAGGAACCAAGATTGTTGCTTCATAATAAGGGCATGAAAAGGCCCACTGGTACCTAGGACATCCACTTGCTGCCATTTTCTGGTGTTTTCCTGTCCATGTACAACAGCAAATGGGCAACTGCAGCAACCAATACCTAAAAAAGCAAAAGACAACGAAGGGTTCAGGCCCCTCAGGGATGAAGTTCTGTCTGTATCACCATGCCAAGCAGTCCTACCGCATCCATCCAAACGCTAAGAGAACTGTAGAATAGAGAGGAGGAAGAAAATATCAGTCATGGCCTTGTGACCAACTGCACAGCAAGAACCAAAGCTTATTCTTCTAATGCACTAGATTGAGTCTTATATACATATTAAGGCCAGCTACCTCCTTAAAGACCCAGTGAAGAAATGGACTTAATGTAGGATACATGTGAATATGAGCTATGTGAGGAGTGGACAAGAGCAAATACCTCTGGTGTCCACATCTCACCCCCAAGGTCCACCTCTGACTTCAGCCATAACCATGATGGACAGCTCTGTGTGACCTCAGATTCCTCCAATCCTGCTGTTTGCCATGTCAGGCAAACACCACACTTCTTTCCCCTGCTTCCAAGATTCACCTCCAAAATAAACTACCTGCATCTAAATCCTAGCCTCTGGCTCTGGTTTCTGGGGAAAGCAAACTGTAAAAAGCATTTCTCTTCTTCTATTTTCACTGCCTTTCTACCACCACCACCACTGCATTCATTTCCCCCACCCTGATCCTGCTGCCATCAGTGTCCTCCACCACTTCTTCAACTCCCCATCACTCCTGCCCTAAAAGCAAACCTCATCAGGCCAGCATTTCTTCTACTCTTAAAGGCCTGTCTCAGGCCACCAGATCTCTACAAATGAATCACTTATTTGAGCTTCTTTTTAAGTAGAGACCTTATACAAAGAATCTTCAGTTGGCCTACATTTTCAAGTGCAGAACATTTCACACAGGGACTGTCAGGATCTCAAAAACTGTTAGTTCTTTTTCCCATCAATCTCGTAGGATTCATTAATCAAGGAATAATCAGGAGATACAGAGTATTACTATTAAACCCAGCTTGCCAGGCTAAGGGTGAACAGTGAACAGGCAAGGAGTTTATAGTCCCAGTGTTTCCCTTCTCATCTCCCAATACTCTGTTTCTGGGTGATTCTGTCCACTCCAAGGATAAAGGTGGAGAAAAATAGGAAAAACATACCATACTCCTTTCCCTAAATGCCAAATATCAAAATATTGATTCAAATACTGTTTCTGGGCCCAGACCTAACCATTGTCTTAGAATGGAACTGGGACCAATGCTACGCTCTGTGTAAAGACTCTTACTCCATAACCAGTTGGTTGTGTCTCACCAGCCATAGTCTCTAATGTACAAAGTATTCAAAGGAAAGACTATAGCCTGCGCAAGATACAAGTCCATCAGTAATCACTCATGAAAGAACAGTCATTAGGTAGTAAGAAAGGGAAGGAGGGAAAGAGGGAAAGAGAGAAGAGAAAAAAAGCAGCCATTATATAGTGTACTGATGCCCTCAGTCCTAAGAGCAAACAGCTTACCAAGACCTCTAAATACCTCTGTTGCTATGCTGCATATACCTCTGTCATAACTAAGATCCGAATTCTCAGGGTTATAGGAAAAACACCCATGGCACCCTTGTGACACACCAAAGGGGCTTAATTCAAACCTGATTTAAGCCTGGGGCCCTTAAGCCCTATAAAATAATTATTGCCCCAGGAAATACCCTAACCCTGATGATACTGGTGTGAGGCTCTCTTGGGAAAATAAATTTATAAATAAGAGAATAGAGGACCCTCCAAATCCTTGAAATATGTCCAGTAATATCTCTCTCTCTCCCTGTCTCCTTTCCAATCCCACTGCCCCCCCCCACACAGAGAAGCTGGAATACAGAGGGAAGAAACAAACAAAAAACCAAAACAGAGTCCATGATTTGATCCAAATGGAATCCAAAATTTACTAAAAGAATTCATACAATGAAAGATAAAAAGGCACTGATTGGCTTTTGCACTTATATAACGTAGGTTCTGAATTAACTTTAGTATCTGATAAAACGCAGCAACTGGCAAATTTTCATGAACCCAATATTAGGGATCCCGCTGCATTTAAACATGGTACACCCTATACTCCTAGGGAATTAAATATAAGATAGGGGACAAATAGGTATGCCTCATCTTAACCATTGGAACTACTGCCTAAATTCCCCACAGCCAAGGCATTGCCCTAAAATATACCACAGTGGGTATGTATGCTCTGACCCAATGAGTAACAAATTAAAATTAAATTGTCTGCACTTGACAAATGGGATACCATGGACCCTTTCCTTCCTTTAAAGAAGCTAATATGGCCCAATGTAAATTAAAATATTCAGTGATTGAAATCCTTTATACAAGATGACCCATTTAGAGAAGGGGTGATTATCCTCACTGCTTTTTCATTTAACAACCCAATTTTGTCTGTATTTGAGATTAGAAAGAAAGAATGGTGCCTCATAGTGGATTACCACAACCTTAAATGCCATGGTCCCACCCATCAAGGCTCCTATTCCCAATGTTATTGAAATTATTGACTTTCCAAGCAACAACTAATAAATATTTTGCTATTGTAGATTTGACTAAATGTTCTGTTTAGTGACTATTTTGACAGCCTCTCAACTGCAGTTTGCCTTTACCATCAAAATAACATGCCTTTATTCAGCTTGCCACAGGGTACCTCAACAGCCTTAATATCACACATAATCTTTGCAAGAAAGATCTTAACTACATCCAATTTTCTCTAGGATCATAGGTAAGACATTACACTGATTCACAAGTATTAACATTATATTGATTACATTGATCTCCTCTGAGGAGATTTATTGGAAGCACTCATTTGAGACAATTACTCACAAAAGAGCTCAGAAAAGGGGACTGATGGGGCTCCCTGCTCAGCAGGGAGTCTGCTTATCCCTCTCCCTGTGCCCCCTCCCCACTGCTCATGCTTTGTCTCTGTCTCTTTCTCTCTTTCAAATAAAGAAATCTAAAAAAGGGGGGGAGGGGACTGAGCATTGTCTCACACATAATGCAAAGTCCCATTGCTTCGCTTACATTCATTCCTAAGAAGTATTCAATAAACCAAGGACTGCTCCATCCCTGACAAGTTCAAGAACCTCAACACCCACAATATGTTTTAGTTCTTTTTGCGTTCTGAAGAAAACATATTCCTCATTTGCACATTTTACTTAAGCTCATTAATACCATTATTTGCAAATTAGCCCACATTTAATTGTCCCACTCCAACAAAAGGCTCTAGAATCTATCCAAATCACAATATAACAGGCATTCTCATTGGTGCCCAGAGACTCCTTCACCACTGAAGCTTTAGCAACCTCCTCTCAAACCTTTTGCAGTCTCTGGGTCCATCCATGATGGCCATAAATTGTCCGTGGGTTTCTTATGCAAGAAACTGCTCTCCTCAGCCCTGTGTTATACACCATCAGAGCAGCAGTTGCTGGCCATATACTGTGCTCTCCTGGAAATAAAAGCTCTCACAGGCCCTGGGTCCATGACTCTTCCAGAGCCAGCTGCCCATTCTTCCTTGAGTCATGGAAGCAGCTCCTCACAAGCTTGGTAGAGCTACAGAGCTCTGGAGCTACTTGCTACAGAATGGAGCCAAACCTGGACCTTGTTGCCAGATGCCATGCTGCTAGAGAAGGTCAGACTTCTCCAAGACCCCTCAGCTACCTGGAGAACTCCTTGGGATCAACTGAGTGAACAGCAGTGCAAGTTCATACACTTTACAGTATTCCTTGGGCATAAAAAAAAAAAAAAAGGTGATCCCAAATTGGAAGGACAAAAGAGTGTGAAGGAATAAAAAGCAATAGAAATGGTAAATATGTGGGTGAATCTAAACGAATATTGACCATACAGAGCAAAATAATAAAATATTTTTATGAGGTTTCAAATATATAGAGAATTAAAATATCAATAACAATAAAATAAGCCAAGAGGGAGTTAAGTGTTCCAAGGTCCTAAAATCATTTGGGAGGAAAGTATACATTAACATTAGACTTTGATGGGTAAAAAAGGTATGCTGTGGGGCACCTGGGTGGCTCAGTCGGTAAAGTATTTGTCTTCAGCTCAGGTCATGATCTTGGAGGTCCTGGGATCGAGCCCATGTCAGGCTCCCTGCTCAGTGGGGAGTCTGCTTCTCCCTCTCCCTCTGTCCCTCACCACCCCCACACTTCTTTGTGCTCTCTCTCTCACATAAATAAAATCCTCAAAAATAATTATTACATGTTGTAATTTCTAGGGTAACCGCTAAAAGAATAGTAAAAAGGATGCCTAACTTCCAATCAAAGAAAAAACTGGAATAATAACATAAGTCTAAAACTTTTCTCTGCTTTCAGAGAAAAGCAGAGAAAAGGAACAAAGAACAGGTAGGACAAATAGAAAACAGAGTAAAACAGTCAAAGATATATCAAAAATTGTATTAAATGTAAATATTTCTATTAAAAGACAAAATTAGATTGGATTAAAGAAAGAAAACCCAACTATGTGCTGTTGACAATCGATATACATCGAAAATACAAGATTTAGAAAGGTCAAAACCACACTAGAACACAAAAAGATATACCATGCAAACACTAACATAAAGCTGGTATATGACTATATCAATTAAAAAAAAAATAAGACTTCAAAGCCAAAAGCATTGCTAGAGATAAAGAAGGTCACTTTATCAACTTAAAAGGTTCAATTCACCAAGAAGTTAAAACAACCTAAATTTATACACCCTTAATTCCTATCCCTCATTAAATTCCCATGGAGAAATTGAAGTGCAAATATGAAGAAATTAAAGTCCCAAGGAAATCAGAGCTCCTATTTCTTCTCCCCCCCAATCTCTTATTCTGCTCAATGTCAGCCAGAGAGCAATCTCAGAGGCCTAGCTGCCTTCTTCAGCAGCAGCACTGAAGTTAAATTAATCCTAGCCGCAACGCTCAGGAGTCTCATTCCTCAACTTCAACAGTGTCAATAAAACACATGAATATCAATGTTACTCTCCCACTCATTTGAAAATTAAGACCCGAATGTGATAACTGCCCCAGTGGCATTTCCCAGACAAAGCAAAGTTTCCCACAGTGCTGTCACCTACCATGAGTCATAATAGAGATTGAGTGTTATCTGAGAGGAAGAGGATAGACAGAAGAAGTAAGGGGGAAAAGTGGAAAATTCTCCATGGTTTCTATCTTGCTGGTCAGTCCATGCTAAACATTGAAGACTGCAGTTTATGAAATTAAATATAAATGAAGTCAATGAAATCCATGGCTTACCGAAGCTCCAGGTGCCGGTAATTTGTGAGGTTGCTCCTGTCTTCTTTTATTCTTACAGGGACCAAGGAGAGGCAGCAATCTTGGCCAAGTGATTCTCATTAAAACCTCTATTCCTCGGGTTTTTAAATTCCTGAGGTCTTGGTTAATCTTCACTACTCCAAGGGCAGCAACAACAACAAAAAAATCCAAATAAATAACAATCCCTTGTTGTCATCTATTTTCCTACTGTGAAAGGACCTGATCTTCCCTGGAAAACAAAAGTTGTCCTTGTTGAAAGACCAGAGGTGGGGAGTTAAGATGGCGGAGGACTAGGGGGTCCCCTGAGTCGAGCTGGGTATGTAACAGACCATCCTGAAAACCCATGGAATCAGCCTGAGATGCAGGAAGATACATCTGGATCTTTACAAATGAACATCTCCAGTGCTAAGTATTGAGGTATGAAGCGGGGAGCCGTGAATCTGCGCACAGATATCGGAAGATAAACAGAAGGGGAGGGAGCTGCAGCCTTCGGGCACCAGGAAGCGGTAGGCACCAGCACTGGGGAGCAGGCTGGACTCACCCACAATGTGAGAGAGCAGGCTGAGACCGTGAGCCTAGGAATGTGCATGTGACCAGACTGAAAACTGGAGCTCCGGAGCGCGCACTCGAACTAGACGGAAACCGAGAGCTCGGGAGTGCACGTGCGACCTGAGTGAAAACCCGAGCTCCAGAGCGCCCATTGGAATCGAACTGATGCTGGGAGCGTGCGCACGACCAGACTGAAAATCGGCGCTCCTCAGTGCGTGCGAACCACACTGAAACAGAAAGCTCAGGAGTGCGCACAGGAACTGGGGATGGCTGGCGGTGTTAGAAACACAAGGACAGAGACGTGCCAGCCCTGGAAGTGAGGACTGGGACACCAGCTGTGGAGCGCACGACCCGGGACGCTGCAGGGTTTTTAGCAGCACTGACAGAAACAGAGTTAAAGAGACCAAGAAAGCTCAGTGGAGAGAGGATTGCGATCTCTCTGTTCTGAGACAGAGGCTAGGACTCGGCCACTGCTGCTCTCTCAGAAGAGCCACAGAAAACCACCGGAGAAAGCCACCAGAGAACAAAAGCCCGGAAATACCAGCTCACATTGTGCCCATCCCCATTCCCCCCCCCCCATCACAGGAAACAGGGAGACTCTACCCAAACAGGGTTGCCTGAATATCAGC
>NC_048237.1:21108813-21111201 GCF_002007445.2 Ailuropoda melanoleuca
GAGGGAAAGAGAGAAGAGAAAAAAAGCAGCCATTATATAGTGTACTGATGCCCTCAGTCCTAAGAGCAAACAGCTTACCAAGACCTCTAAATACCTCTGTTGCTATGCTGCATATACCTCTGTCATAACTAAGATCCGAATTCTCAGGGTTATAGGAAAAACACCCATGGCACCCTTGTGACACAGCAAAGGGGCTTAATTCAAACCTGATTTAAGCCTGGGGCCCTTAAGCCCTATAAAATAATTATTGCCACAGGAAATACCCTAACCCTGATGATACTGATGTGAGGCTCTCTTGGGAAAATAAATTTATAAATAAGAGCAGAATAGAGGACCCTCCAAATCCTTGAAATATGTCCAGTAATATCTCTCTCTCTCCCCCTCTCCTTTCCAATCCCACTGCCCCCCCACACACACACACAGAGAAGCCAGAATACAGAGGGAAGAAACAAACAAAAAACCAAGACAGAGTCCATGATTTGATCCGAATGGAATCCAAAATTTACTAAAAGAATTCATAAAATGAAAGATAAAAAGGCACTGATTGGCTTTTGCACTTACATAACATAGGTTATTAATTAACTTTAGTATCTGATAAAACGCAGCAACTGGCAAATTTTCATGAACCCAATATTAGGGATCCCACTGCATTTAAACATGGTACACCCTATACTCCTAGGGAATTAAATATAAGATAGGGGACAAATAGGTATGCCTCATCTTAACCATTGGAACTACTGCCTAAATTCCCCACAGCCAAGGCATTGCCCTAAAATATACCACAGTGGGTATGTATGCTCTGACCCAATGAGTAACAAATTAAAATTAAATTGTCTGCACTTGACAAATGGGATACCATGGACCCTTTCCTTCCTTTAAAGAAGCTAATATGGCCCAATGTAAATTAAAATATTCAGTGATTGAAATCCTTTATACAAGATGACCCATTTAGAGAAGGGGTGATTATCCTCACTGCTTTTTCATTTAACAACCCAATTTTGTCTGTATTTGAGATTAGAAAGAAAGAATGGTGCCTCATAGTGGATTACCACAACCTTAAATGCCATGGTCCCACCCATCAAGGCTCCTATTCCCAATGTTATTGAAATTATTGACTTTCCAAGCAACAACTAATAAATATTTTGCTATTGTAGATTTGACTAAATGTTCTGTTTAGTGTCTACTTTGACAGCCTCTCAACTGCAGTTTACCTTTACCATCAAAATAACATGCCTTTATTCAGCTTGCCACAGGGTACCTCAATAGCCTTAATATCACACATAATCTTTGCAAGAAAGATCTTAACTACATCCAATTTTCTCTAGGATCATAGGTAAGACATTACACTGATTCACAAGTATTAACATTATATTGATTACATTGATCTCCTCTGAGGAGATTTATTGGAAGCACTCATTTGAGACAATTACTCACAAAAGAGCTCAGAAAAGGGGACTGATGGGGCTCCCTGCTCAGCAGGGAGTCTGCTTATCCCTCTCCCTGTGCCCCCTCCGCACTGCTCATTCTTTGTCTCTGTCTCTTTCTCTCTTTCAAATAAAGAAATCTAAAAAAGGGGGGGAGGGGACTGAGCCATTGTCTCACACATAATGCAAAGTCCCATTGCTTCGCTTACATTCATTCCTAAGAAGTATTCAATAAACCAAGGACTGCTCCATCCCTGACAAGTTCAAGAACCTCAACACCCACAATATGTTTTAGTTCTTTTTGCGTTCTGAAGAAAACATATTCCTCATTTGCACATTTTACTTAAGCTCATTAATACCATTATTTGCAAATTAGCCCACATTTAATTGTCCCACTCCAACAAAAGGCTCTAGAATCTATCCAAATCACAATATAACAGGCATTCTCATTGGTGCCCAGAGACTCCTTCACCACTGAAGCTTTAGCAACCTCCTCTCAAACCTTTTGCAGTCTCTGGGTCCATCCATGATGGCCATAAATTGTCCATGGGTTTCTTATGCAAGAAACTGCTCTCCTCAGCCCTGTGTTATACACCATCAGAGCAGCAGTTGCTGGCCATATACTGTGCTCTCCTGGAAATAAAAGCTTTCACAGGCCCTGGGTCCATGACTCTTCCAGAGCCAGCTGCCCATTCTTCCTTGAGTCATGGAAGCAGCTCCTCACAAGCTTGGTAGAGCTACAGAGCTCTGGAGCTACTTGCTACAGAATGGAGCCAANCGCTACAGAATGGAGCCAAACCTGGACCTTGTTGCCAGATGCCATGCTGCTAGAGAAGGTCAGACTTCTCCAAGACCCCTCAGCTACCTGGAGAACTCCTTGGGACCAACTGAGTGAACAGCAGTGGAAGTTCATACACTTTACAGTATTCCTTGGGCATTAAAAAAAAAAAAAAAAAAAAAAAAA
>NC_048237.1:21111301-21112227 GCF_002007445.2 Ailuropoda melanoleuca
CAAGAAGTTAAAACAACCTAAATTTATACACCCTTAATTCCTATCCCTCATTAAATTCCCATGGAGAAATTAAAGTGCAAATATGAAGAAATTAAAGTCCCAAGGAAATCAGAGCTCCTATTTCTTCTCCCCCCCCCCAATCANTCCTATTTCTTCTCCCCCCCAATCTCTTATTCTGCTCAATGTCAGCCAGAGAGCAATCTCAGAGGCCTAGCTGCCTTCTTCAGCAGCAGCACTGAAGTTAAATTAATCCTAGCCGCAACGCTCAGGAGTCTCATTCCTCAACTTCAACAGTGTCAATAAAACACATGAATATCAATGTTACTCTCCCACTCATTTGAAAATTAAGACCCGAATGTGATAACTACCCCAGTGGCATTTCCCAGACAAAGCAAAGTTTCCCACAGTGCTGTCACCTACCATGAGTCATAATAGAGATTGAGTGTTATCTGAGAGGAAGAGGATAGACAGAAGCAGCAAGGGGGAAAAGTGGAAAATTCTCCATGGTTTCTATCTTGCTGGTCAGTCCATGCTAAACATTGAAGACTGCAGTTTATGAAATTAAATATAAATGAAGTCAATGAAATCCATGGCTTACCGAAGCTCCAGGTGCCGGTAATTTGTGAGGTTGCTCCTGTCTTCTTTTATTCTTACAGGGACCAAGGAGAGGCAGCAATCTTGGCCAAGTGATTCTCATTAAAACCTCTATTCCTCGGGTTTTTAAATTCCTGAGGTCTTGGTTAATCTTCACTACTCCAAGGGCAGCAACAACAACAACAAAAATCCAAATAAATAATAATCCCTTGTTGTCATCTATTTTCCTACTGTGAAAGGACCTGATCTTCCCTGGAAAACAAAAGTTGTCCTTGTTGAAAGACCAGAGGTGGGGAGTTAAGATGGCGGAGGACTAGGGGGTCCCCTGAGTC
>NC_048237.1:21113660-21141608 GCF_002007445.2 Ailuropoda melanoleuca
CAGTCAAAACTAGAGGCTCTGACGGCCAGGGTCACCGAGGCAGAGGAACGCGTTAGCGAATTGGAGGATGGGTTAGTAGAAGAAAAAACGAAAATAGAAGCTGGTCTTAAAAAAATCCACGCCCACGAATGTAGATTACGGGAGATTACTGACTCTATGAAACGATCCAATGTCAGAATCATCGGCATCCCTGAAGGGGTGGAGAAAAACAGAGGTCTAGAAGAGATATTTGAACAAATTGTAGCTGAAAACTTCCCTAATCTAGCAAGGGAAACAAGCATTCGTGTCCAAGAGGCAGAGAGGACCCCATCCAAGCTCAACCAGGACAAACCTACGCCACGGCATGTCATAGTGCAATTCGCAAATATTAGATCCAAGGATACAGTATTGAAAGCGGCCAGGGCAAAGAAATTTCTCACGTACCAAGGCAAAGGTATCAGGATTACGTCAGACCTGTCTACAGAGACCTGGAATGAGAGAAAGGCTTGGGGGGGCATTTTTAAAGCTCTTTCAGAGAAAAACATGCAGCCAAGGATCCTTTATCCAGCAAAGCTGTCATTCAGAATTGATGGAGAAATAAAGACGTTCCAAAATCGCCAATCATTAACCAATTTCGTAACCACGAAACCAGCCCTACAGGAGATATTAAGGGGGGCTCTATAAAGGTAAAAAGGCCCCAAGAGTGATACAGAGCAGCAAGTCACAACCGATACAAAGACTTTAAAGAGAAATGGCATCATTAAAATCATATCTGTCAATAATCTCTATCAATCTAAATGGCTTAAACTCTCCCATAAAACGCCACAGGGTTGCAGATTGGATAAAAAGACATGACCCATCCATTTGCTGTCTACAAGAGACTCATTTTGAACCCAAAGATGCATTCAGACTTAGAGTAAGGGGATGGAGTACCATCTTCCACGCAAATGGACCTCAAAAGAAAGCTGGAGTAGCAATTCTCATATCAGATAGACTGGATTTTAAACTAGAGGCCATAGAGAGAGATACAGAAGGGCACTATATTATTCTTAAAGGAAGTATTCAACAAGTGGATATGACAATTATTAATATATATGCCCCCAACAGGGGAGCAGCAAGATACACAAGCCAACTCTTAACCAAAATAAAGAGACATATAGATAAGAACACAGTAATAGTAGGGGACCTCAACACCCCACTATCAGAAATAGACAGAACACCCTGGCAAAAACTAAGCAAAGAATCAAAGGCTTTGAATGCCATACTCGACGAGTTGGACCTCATAGATATATATAGAACACTACACCCCAGAACCAAAGAATACTCATTCTATTCAAATGCCCATGGAACATTCTCAAGAATAGATCATGCTCTGGGACACAAAACAGGTCTCAGCCAATACCAAAAGATTGAAATTATCCCCTGCATATTCTCAGACCACAACGCTCTGAAATTGGAACTCAACCACAAGGAAAAACCTGGAAGAAACTCAAACACTTGGAGGCTAAGAACCATCCTGCTCAAGAATGACTCGATAAACCAGGAAATCAAAAAACAAATTAAACAATTTATGGAGACCAACGAGAATGAATACACAACGGTCCAAAACCTATGGGATACTGCAAAGGCAGTCCTAAGGGGGAAATACATAGCCATCCAAGCCTCACTCAAAAGAATAGAAAAATCTAAAATGCAGTTTCTATATTCTCACCTCAAGAAACTGGAACAGCAACAGAGGGACAGGCCTAACCCACTGACAAGGAAGGAGTTGACCAAGATTAGAGCAGAAATCAATGAATTAGAGACCAGAACCACAGTAGAGCAGATCAACAGGACTAGAAGCTGGTTCTTTGAGAGAATCCATAAAATTGATAGACCACTGGCAAAACTTGTCCAAAAACAAAGAGAAAGGACTGAGATTATTAAAATTATGACTGAAAAGGGAGAGGTCACGACCAGCACCATTGAAATTGCAAGGATTATTAGAAACTTTTATCAACAGCTATATGCCAAAAAACTAAACAATCTGGAAGAGATGGAGGCCTTCCTGGAAACCTATAAACTACCAAGACTGAAACAGGAAGAAATAGATTTCTTAAATAGGCCAATTAACTATGAAGAAATTGAGTCAGTGATAAACAACCTTCCAAATAATAAAACTCCAGGCCCAGACGGTTTTCCTGGGGAATTCTACCAAACATTCAAAGAAGAAATAATACCTATTCTCCTAAAGCTATTTCAAAAAATAGAAACAGAAGGAAAGCTACCAAACTCATTCTATGAGGCTAATATTACCTTGATCCCCAAACCAGGCAAAGACCCCCTCAAAAAGGAGAATTACAGACCGATTTCTCTAATGAATATGGATGCCAAAATCCTCAACAAGATCCTTGCTAATAGAATCCAACAGTACATTAAAAGGATTATCCATCATGACCAAGTGGGATTCATACCTGGGATGCAAGCATGGTTCAACACTCGCAAATCAATCAATGTGATACATCATATCAACAAGAAAAGACTCAAGAACCATATGATCCTCTCAATTGATGCAGAAAAAGCATTTGACAAAATACAGCATCCTTTCCTGATTAAAACCCTTCAGAGTGTAGGAATAGAGGGTACATTTCTCAATCTCATAAAAGCCATCTATGAAAAGCCTACTGCAAGCATTATTCTCAATGGGGAAAAGCTGGAAGCCTTTCCCTTAAGATCAGGAACACGACAAGGATGCCCACTCTCGCCACTATTATTCAACATAGTACTAGAAGTCCTTGCAACAGCAATCAGAAGACAAAAAGGGATCAAAGGTATCCAAATCGGCAAAGAAGAAGTCAAACTGTCTCTCTTTGCAGATGACATGATACTCTATATGGAAAACCCAAAGGAATCCACTCCCAAACTATTAGAAGTTATAGAACAATTCAGTAAGGTGGCAGGATACAAAATCAATGCCCAGAAATCAGTTGCATTTCTATACACGAATAACGAGACTGAAGAAAGAGAAATTAGGGAATCCATCCCATTTACAATAACACCAAAAACCATACGTTACCTTGGAATTAACTTAACCAGAGACGTAAAGGACCTATATCCTAGAAACTATAGATCACTTTTGAAAGATATTGAGGAAGACATAAAAAGATGGAAAAATATTCCATGCTCATGGATTGGAAGAATTAACATAGTTAAAATGTCCATACTACCCAGAGCAATCTACACTTTCAATGCTATCCCGATCAAAATACCGAGGACATTTTTCAAAGAACTGGAACAAATAGTCCTTAAATTTGTATGGAACCAGAAAAGGCCCCGAATCTCCAAGGAACTGTTGAAAAGGAAAAACAAAGCTGGGGGCATCACAATGCCGGATTTCGAGCTGTACTACAAAGCTGTGATCACAAAGACAGCATGGTACTGGCACAAAAACAGACACATCGACCAATGGAACAGAATAGAGAACCCAGAAATGGACCCTCGGCTCTTTGGGCAACTAATCTTTGATAAAGCAGGAAAAAACATCCGGTGGAAAAAAGACAGTCTCTTCAATAAATGGTGCTGGGAAAATTGGACAGCTACATGCAAAAGAATGAAACTTGACCACTCTCTCACACCATACACAAAAATAAACTCCAAATGGATGAAAGACCTCAATGTGAGACAGGAATCCATCAAAATTCTAGAGGAGAACATAGGCAACAACTTCTATGACATCGGCCAGAGCAACCTTTTTCACGACACATCTCCAAAGGCAAGAGAAATAAAAGATAAAATGAACTTATGGGACTTTATCAGGATAAAGAGCTTCTGCACAGCCAAGGAAACAGTCAAAAAAACTAAGAGACAGCCCACGGAATGGGAGAATATATTTGCAAAGGACACCACAGATAAAGGACTGGTATCCAAGATCTACAAAGAACTTCTCAAACTCAATACACGAGAAACAAATAAACAAATCATAAAATGGGCAGAAGATATGAACAGACACTTTTCCAATGAAGACATACAAATGGCTAACAGACACATGAAAAAATGTTCAAAATCATTAGCCATCAGGGAAATTCAAATCAAAACCACACTGAGATACCACCTTACGCCAGTTAGAATGGCAAAGATAGACAAGGCAAGAAACAACAATTGTTGGAGAGGATGTGGAGAAAGGGGATCCCTCCTACATTGTTGGTGGGAATGCAAGTTGGTACAGCCACTCTGGAAAACAGTGTGGAGGTCCCTTAAAAAGTTAAAAATTGAGCTACCCTATGACCCAGCCATTGCACTACTGGGTATTTACCCCAAAGATACAGACGTAGTGAAGAGAAGGGCCATATGCACCCCAATGTTCATAGCAGCATTGTCCACAATAGCTAAATCATGGAAGGAGCCGAGATGCCCTTCAACAGATGACTGGATTAAGATGTGGTCCATATATACAATGGAATATTACTCAGCTGTCATAAAGAAAGATTTCTCAACGTTTGCTGCAGCATGGACAGCACTGGAGGAGATAATGCTAAGTGAAATAAGTCAAGCAGAGAAAGACAATTATCATATGGTTTATCTCATCTATGGAACATATGAACTAGGAAGATCAGTAGGAGAAGAACNCGGGATAAAGAAAGGGGGGTAATCAGAAGGGGGAATGAAGCATGAGAGACTATGGACTCTGAAAAACAAACTGGGGTGGAGGAATGGGATAGGCTGGTGATGGGTAGTAAGGAGGGAACATATTGCATGGTGCACCAGGTGTTATATGCAACTAATGAATCATGGAACTTCACATTATAAACCAGGGATGTACTGTATGGTGACTAACATAATATAATAAAAAATATTATTATAAAAAAATAAAAATAAAGGAGTCATTCTACTTTCTTCCTGATCATTTGCTTTCTGACACATGTTCAGCACTTATTTTTATCATGTTTCCCCTTTATCAAGTACCAATGTGGCTTTTTTCTGTTTTTAAGATTTTCTTCTTGTCTCTGGTTTAACATCAGTTCTGAAATGATGTGGTTTGCTTTGTGTTTTCCTGCTTTTNGTTCATAACATTTGAAACTCTCTGCAGGTCTACAAGTAAGTATAGAGGTTCTTCTCTCCTCAAGGAAATACTCTCCCCTAGCAAGACCAGACCCCGGCTTGCTCAAGCTTTCATCGCACTCAAACCTGTTCTGACTGCAAAATGAACCCTTTTTCTCACCAAATCCAGCCAATGGCCCCAAGCCAGTAACACCATCTGCAGCTCCTCTGCCATAATTTAAATCAGCTGCTACACTACACACAAAGCCAGAGTCTTCCCACATAGCACTTTGATTCTAAATTCCAGGCTCTCTGCTTATACTCACTCAGCCTCACAGTGAACAGTGAATATTTCAGAATGCAAGGTGAGATTTTGATATTAGGCTCTTACTAAGCTCGGATCCTGCCCTACCACTCAGCTCTCCTGCCTGCATATTTTCCAAGCAAGAGATCTATAGTTTAGAACAGTAACCAATGGGGAATTTACCATTTTATTAACATCCAAACCAGCGCCCAATAACTCCCAAAGCTGAGGTCTGACAGAAGCCTTCTTCGGTTTAGCCCCGAAGGCCTAAATGGGGCTTCCCATCTCCTCCCCCACCCCCAAATAAAAAATGGCAAGGTCTGAAGGGAAAACAGAATCAGCCATTATGTAACCACCCTGTTGCAGACATGGAAGGTGGAGGAAAAGACCAACAAACAGTCTTGTCTAGACAGCTCAAGATAGGACCTGCTTGGGTGTGCTTTCCACACAACGGTAGGAAAAACAAAATAGGATACCACTTTAGGTGTTTACATTTAAAGCACAATACACTGCCTACTAGTAGTGCAGGCTCCAATGAATACCCTAGGCCCTAGCTAACCAGAATATCAATTTTTCCTGCCTTGGGGAGGAGACACTAAGAAAGGGATCAGCAGAGGGCAGAAAGTATACAAAAATAGCTTTACACAAACATAAGCACATACTTGCCACACACAAGGACAAATACACACTGGATATATACCTACGCTTGTGTATAGGACAAAGCCTTGTGTGTAGGAAAGCATTTGAATACCATCACAGGTAAACAGATAACTTCCTAAGAGTTGGAACCAAGACATAAAACCAGCACTATTGGCTCAGTCAGGGCTGGGCCTAAGGTGAGCCAAACATGATGCCTAGGGCCACCTCAGTTTTGTACCCAAGCCTGTCACTTGCTTCTAGTGCTCGCCCTGGACTGAGTTAATATGTGTGGTGAGAAGCAATATGATTCAGAAGTGAGTAAATGCAAAGCAAACACAGAGCTTCAGATCTAACTAAAGGAGACTCAAGGAAAAATGCAACAACTCAGCAGCTAGCAACTAGATAATCAGAACCCAAGTCTAAGAGAGTAAGTGTGTTCTACCATGTCCCAATAATCCACGAATAATGACTATAGAATACTAAAATTTTTATCTAAAGTCTTTCATTGTATTTGTTATCCATTGCTGCATAAAAAATTATCCAAAAATTAGTGGGTTAAAACAACTTTTATTATCTCACAGTTTCATTGGGTCAGGAATATGGGCACAGCTTAGCTGGGTTTTCAGGCTCAAAGTCTCTCACAGACTACAGTCAAGGTGTTGACTGGGGCCAGTCATCTCAAGGCTTCATTGGGGAATAATGTGCATCCAAGCTCACTCATGTGGTTATTGACAAGTTTCAATTCCTTGCTGGCTATTGACCAGAGGCTGTCCTCAGTTCCTTGCCACTTGAACCTTTCCAATATGAAGCTTCCTTCATCAAAGTAAGCAAATCAAATAGGCAAGAAAATGCCCATGAGATGGAATTTACAGTCTTTCATGATCTAATCTTGGAAGTGACATCCCACCACTTTTCCATAATCTATTCATTAGAAGCAAATCACAAGGTATAGGCCACACACAAGGGGAAGGGATTACACAAGGATGTGAATACTAAGGGGTGGAAATCATTGGAAGCCGTTTTAGGGGACTGTCCTACCAAACACATGAAAATCAGGGTTAAGAGAAGGTTTATTTTTCAAATTATAACAGGTATAAACTATACTTACCTTGTAAAATAACTCAAGCAGATGCTTCCCTGTTTGAAATTTGGTGACCCCAATAGTTTTGCATCATTTGATCAAATGCTTAACGCTAAAAAAGGCCCCATGATAAACAGCTGTACCACCAGAGGTCTTTACATTATATTCAGAGAGGGAGACTTTAGTAGAGGAGATCTGTGTTTTTATCTCCCCAATACACCTTTTTCCAATGGAGAACTGCCCCTTCTTCATCCTATATGGTTCTAATGAAACATAATTTCAGGAAACTGTCTAACCTTTGGCTAATCACATGACCATCCCCTTCCACCTACGCCGAGCAGGTCCAGAGTCCATCCATGTGATGTGATAAAAGGAGATGGAAAGTCTCTTCCTTTTGAATCGTGACCAATAAAAATGAGAGCTTACAGCTGTTGGAAGCAACCTTTCCCACCATGAAAGGACCTGTAGGTAGAGCTGAGAGAGGAAGAAAGGAGAGAGAAAGCTAATGACATCATCTGAGCATCATGGAGCAACCTTGCCAGTTCCACCCTGAACTGCCCAGTTACATAAGCCAATAAATTTCGTTTTACTCAAGATTACTTGGGTTTCTGACATTTGCTTGTAACCAAGAGTCCTGACTAATACAGGCTTGTTTCAAGCGAACTCTTCTTACTAATTAATATGTATATTCTATCTCTGTGTGGTTCTCAAACCAGAAAACAAGCAGAATTATCTGAAAAGCTTTTTTTTTTTTAATACGTATTTCTAGGCCCCATCCAAACCTACTGTTTCAGAGTCTTTAAGAGTGGAATCCTCGTATCTGTATTTTCTTTTCAAGTAGATGGGAGCAAGTATTTATAACTTTTTTTTTTAATTTAAGTATAGTTGATACAAAATGTTACATTAGTTTCTGGTGTACAACATAGTGATTGGCAAGTCTAGTTATCTTATGCTCACCACAAGTGAGCTTCCATCTGTCATCATACAGCACTATTATAATACCATTAACTTATCTTCCCCATGCTGTACTTTTTATCCTCCTAACTTAATTCATTCTGTAATTGGAAACCTGTATCTCCCATTCCCCTTCACCCATTTTGCCCATCCCCCACCCCCTCCCCTCTGGCAACCATCAGTTATTTATGAGTGTTTCTGTTTGTTTGTTTGTTTTGTTTTTTGGATTCCACATATAAGTGAAATCATATGATATTTGTTTTTCTCTGTCTTATTTCACTTAGCATAATGCTAAGTCCATCCACGTTGTTGCAAATGACAAGCAAGATCTCATTCTTTTTTATAGCTGAGTAATATATCTATATATATTTTAATTCCACAAATGAGTCTGAAGCCTAGACAGTATAGGCAACCACTAATCTATCAGCAAAAGGACAAGTTCCAAATTCTAAACTGGTTTTCTCCTATTTGAATTGCAGCATGGACTTTCAGTCTAGAAGCCTGCACAGAAACCAGGTTTCCCTACATTGACCACCATTGAACTCTGTTATTCCCAATAGAAAAATCAGTGAAACATTTTAAAATAGATCATTGATTTTTCTTAATTCTACTGATAGAAACCATTAGTGGTAGGAGTATTATAATCATGGGTGTGGTAAAAAAATCATATATATATATATATATATATATATATCTCACACTCCTCCAATGAGTTATCATAAAACTAGCGTAAGAACCAGAGTGGGCAGTAATGGCCTTCTAATGCAAATTGTGGTATTAAATGGCACAAAATAGGGCTAAGCCATGTTTCTGTATCTTTTTATATCTCCACCCTTTCACATCTGTACCTGGACAAATTGGTAAACTAATCTTACATTCTCACATTTTAGCAAGAGCAAAGAAAAAACATCTTTTTAAAATAATGTCATCAAGGCTAAGCTTCAAGTGCATGATATAGGAAACCTCTGACCGGGTGAACCTTGGACAATCCTGTGAGTCAGCCTCGTGAGACTGGCAGGGTACTTTTCAGCCATTGGCAATGTCACAATGGTTCCTGTAAATCTGAATGTGCTCATTTGGAAACTGGCACTATGACAGCATGGTAAGCAAAATTTAGTCCAATCTGTTTTCACAGGACAATTTATATGTTTGCGTCAAGGGAAGAGAACAAAAGCAAGAGATGTTCTACAGTCTTTATATCCTGAACAGTTAGTTTGCATGTTTGCTGGTGGGTATAAAATCAAAAGACAGATCACCATGGAGGGACCAAGCAGGAATCAGATATTTCCCAGAGCTTGACCATGACTATACCTCTTTCAGTCCAGCTCTTCTAGGATTGAAGACGGATGTGGAGGTATTTCCAGTTCTGTTTACACTCTTGAAAAATTAAGTAGAGGGATCTAATCAGCAGGTGAGGGAGAAGGGGACAAGAAATCAGTGGAGATAACATCTGACTATCAATGTTGCCTTTTTCCCAGCTTTATGAGGTACACTTGACAAAGTTGCTGGAAGTCATGAGGTCGAGTACCAGAGAGAAGAGAGGTGCTCAGAGAAAAAGATCCNTCCCAGCTTTATGAGGTCTTGACAAAGTTGCTGGAAGTCATGAGGTCGAGTACCAGAGAGAAGAGAGGTGCTCAGAGAAAAAGATCCAGAAGCGTGCATGGGCTTTTGCCAGACAATAAGCTGTGTGTACATACAGAGAATTTACAAAGCTGCCCAAAGAACTACCATTGGAAAAAGAATAATTACCAGGCAGCTGTGAGCTGAACAACTACTGGAGTTCACCCAAGTCTGGGAGCCATTCTAGTTCTGATCTCCAGAGTAGACAGAACTTACTGAAAATTCTGCAGCATTCAAGGGAGACCTCAGAAAGACTACACTTTAGGGAGTAGGGTTAATCTAGGGCTAAAAGACTACTTTATACCACCTTAATAATACTTTAAAAACCAGCTTCATACTAACCATGAACACGTGGAAACTGGAATTTAAAATACTACTATTTACAATTGCTTCAAAGAAAATCAACTACTTAAGTGTAAATCTAACGAAATGTGTACTGAATCAGTATGCTGAAAATTACAAAATGCTGATAAAAGAAATCAAAGAAGACCTAACCAAATAGGAGCCATGCTGTGTTCATGGACTGGAAGACGATTGTAAACATTTCGATTTCCCCCACCTTGATTGATAGGTTTAACGCAATTCATATCAAAACACCAACAGAGGTTTTTTGTAGACATAGATAATCTTATTCTAAAATTCATACAGAAGGTCACAGGATCTCAAATAGCTTTAAAAATATTTTTGAAAAAGACAAAGAAAGTAGGAGGAATCATTCTACTAATGTTGAATCCCCAAGCCCACTCCCAGGTTCAGTGATTTGCCGGGGAGGACTCATAAGACTCTGCATATAGTCATACTCGTGGCTATTTATTACAGCATAAGGATATAAAGCAAAGTCAGCAAAGGAAACAGATACATGGGGCAAAATCTGGGAGGAAATTAGGCACGAGTTTCCAAGAGTCTTCATCTATTAGAGTTACAGGACTTGCTTAATTCCTCCAGTAATGAGTTGTGGTAACACATGTGAAATGTTGTCTACCAGAGAATCTCCTTAGAGACTCGGTGCCCACAGTTTTTCCTGGGGACTGGTCACGTAGGCATACTCTGCCTAGCACACACTAAAATTCCAGATTCCCAGAAGGAAAGCAAATGTTCAGCATAAACCATCACTGTTTGTAATTCAGGCACAGCGAGCCACTCTTATCAGTTAGGATGATGACAGCCATCCTGAAATCCTAATTCTCAGAGGCTAGCCACCGGCCAAACTTGGAAGCAGCCCATTCTAAGGAAAGCAGTGACAGGACTGCTGTATTAACTCCTTTTTGCATACCATACAGCTGTATCACTATATAGCTACACTAATCAAGACTGTGATATTGGCAGAGGGATAGACACACAGATCAATGGAAAAGAATAAAGAACCCAGCAATGGACCCACACACACACAAAAAAAATGCCCAACTGATTTTTGACAAAGGTACAAAAGCAATTCAGTGGAAGAATGTGGCCTTTTTTTCAAAAAACAGTACCCAAACAACTACACACATATACACAAAAAGATGAACCTTGAGTTAAACCTCACATCTAATACAAAAACCTAACTTAAAATGAATTTTAAATGTAAAACATAAATTTATAAAAATTTACTTTTAAAATAGGAAAAGAATCATTGGGATGTAAGGCTATGCAAAGAGTTCTTAGACTTGATACCAAAAGCAACACTCATAACAAAAAATGATAAATTAGGGCACTTCAAAATTAAAAACTTTTACCCTGTGAAAGACCCTGTTAAGAGGATGAAAAGACAAGCTAATGACTGAGAGAAGAGGGGCACCTGGGTGGCTCAGTTGGTTAAGCATTCGACTCTTGATTTTGGCTCAGGTCATGATCTCAGGGTCCTGAGATCAAGCTCCACGTCAGGCTCTGCACTATGTCCACTGTGCGTGGAGACTTCGTGAGATTCTCTCTTCCCCTTTGCCCCTCCCATCGCTCCTTCTCTCTCCCTCCCCAAAAAGTAAATAAATAAAAATAAATAAATACAGAGTCAGATTTTTAAAAAAGTCTGAGAGAAAATACTTTCAAACCACAAATTCAACAAAATTTATACCTAGAATCACAAAGAACTCTCAAAATCAGTAACCATATAACCTGATTAGAAAGTTGGAACAGACATGAATAGACATTTTACTAAAGAGAATATACAGATGGCAAATAAGCACATGAAAAGATGTTCAATATCACATGCCTCTCTGGAAAGGCAAATAAAAACCACAATGAGATGGTACTATACATCTACCAGAATGGCTAAAATAAAAAATAATGACAACATCAAATACTGGTAAGAATGTGGAGAAAATGGAGCACTCATACATTGTTTGTGGGATTGTAAAATGGCAGCCAAATTATACATGCAGTTATCATATGACCCAGCAATTGCACACTGGTGCAATATTATTACTATGGCATTCCAGAGAAATGAAAACTATGTACACATAAAAATCTGTACTCAAATGGTCATAGCAGCTTTATTCATAANATTGCACACTGAAGGATTCATTCCAGAGAAATGAAAACTATGTACACATAAAAATCTGTACTCAAATGGTCATAGCAGCTTTATTCATAATTACTGAAATCTGGAAATAACTCAAATGTCCTACAAAGGATGAATAGTTAAACAACTGTGGTGTGATTTATAACATGAAATGGTACTTAGCAATAAAAAGGAATGAACTATTGATACATACGACTTGGATACATATCAAGAAATATTCTGAGTGAAAACCCACTATGGCTATAAAAGAGTATCAGAAATGATTCTTGTGATGGAACTGCTGTGTATCTTGATTGTGTTGGTGGTCACACAAACCTACACATGTGATAAAATTGCATGGAACTAAGTGCACACATACACATGCATACAAATGAGTGTATGTAAAACTGGTGAAATCTAAATAAAGTCACTGAGTTGTATCAATGTAAATTTCCTGGTTGTAATATTGTTCCATAGTCATGCAAGATGCTACCCTTTCGGGACATCAAATAAAGGGTACACAGGATCTCTCTGTATTATTTTTTATAACTGCCCATGAATGNTGATTCTTGTGATGGAACTGCTGTGTATCTTGATTGTGTTGGTGGTCACAAAAACCTACACATGTGATAAAATTGCATGGAACTAAGTGCACACATACACATGCACACAAATGAGTGTATGTAAAACTGGTGAAATCTAAATAAAGTCACTGAGTTGTATCAATGTAAATTTCCTGTTGTTCCTATTGTTCCATAGTCATGCAAGATGTTACCCCTTTCGGGACATCAAATAAAGGGTACACAGGATCTCTCTGTATTATTTTTTATAACTGCCCATGAATGTAGAATTATCTCAAAATTGAACTTAAAAACAAAGCTTCAAAAGAATCAAACCGATACGTAAGTAAATTAACTGGCTGCCAGAAGAAAACACTTCATTAACCACAACAAAATCTAAACTCACAACAACATAGCACCCATTACCTAGAGCATGCATTAAAAATTAGTAGGCATGTAAGGGTGCCTGAATGGTCAGTTGGTTGAGCTTCTGGTTCTTGGTTTTGGCTCAGAGCATGATCTTGTGGTCCTGGGGATCAAGCCCCACATTGGGCTCCGCACTCAGTGTGGAGTCTGCTTGAGATTCTCTCTCCCTCTGCCCCTCCCCCCACTCACACACTCACTTGCTCTCTCTCTAAAAAATAAATAAAAATCTTTTTTTAAAATTACTAGGCATGTATAAAAGCAGGAAAATATAAACTATAATAAAGAAAAAAATCAGTCAATACAAACTGACATAGAAGTGACTGAGATGATGAAATTAGCAGAGAAGAGAATGATTCTATTACAGCTATTATAAATATGGTCAAAGATTTAAGGAAAACATTTGTGTGATTAAGGAATAGTAGGACATCTCAAAATAGAAAATTGTTAAATATAAAAATAAACCAAAATATATTCTACAACTAGAGGAATACAATATGTGAAATGAAAAATTTACTGAATGGACCTCATAGCAGATTAGACTCTGCTGAAGAGAAGACAAGTAAACTTGAAGACATGGAATAGAAATGATCCTAAGTAAACACAGAAAGGAAAAACAGCTGAGAAAAAAAATGAACAGACACTCAATGAACTATGAAATAATATTAAGCAGTAACATAATTGTAACTGGGGAGGCAAGAGACATTGGCACAGAAAAATACATTTTTTCAAGTAATGGGAGTTTTCTTTTTTCAAATTTGATGAAAAATATAACCCCATAGATCCAAGAAACTCCATGAAACAAAGCAGGATGGGGGAGAGAGCATATTGTAATCACATTTCTAAAAACCAAAGATAATGAGAAAATCTTCAGTGTATCCAGGAAAAAAGAAAGACACATTATATTCAGGGTCAGTAGGAATTACCACTTGTTTCTCAAGAGAAAGAATACAAATCAGAAAACAACAGAATCAATAACATTTTAGTTATTGATTCATCATCAACATTTTTCAGTTATATATCACTTGGTAACAAACTACTCTGAAACTCAGTGGCTTGAAACAACAAGTATTTTACTGTATTTCACAATATTGTGAGTTGGAGATTTGTGCAAGACATGGTTGGGTGAACCTTTTTCTTGTGGCATCAGTCAAGCTCACTTGATATATTCACTTACATATCTGGCTTTATCTACATGGTTCTTCTCACATATCTAGAGCATCGGCAGAGATGGCTCGAAGGCCAGGCTTGGCAGGGACTGTAGACCAAAGAGCCTACCTGCAGCCCCACCAACATGGGGCCTCAGGGTGGTCAGACCTCTTACCTACTGGCTTTGAAAGCAAGAGTTCTAGCAAATGAGACAGAATCTACATGGTCTTTTATGACCTAGACCCAGAAGTCACAAAGCATTATCTTTACCATATCCCGTAGTTGAAGCAATCACAAGCTAATGCATTTCAAAGGGAAAGAACATAGCCCTCCAAATAGGAGGAATGACAAAGAATTTGTGGAAATGATTCTAAATTGCTGGTCTACCCTCTGGCCAAAAACATTTATATTCCTCCCTCATGTAATATATATTTGCCCCTTGTTTAGACTCCCCAAATGTCTCATTCCATTATGGCATCAAGCTTAGGTTCGAAGTCCAGGATCTTATCATCTAAATCAAGTCCAAATATGGATGAGGCTCCATGCAGTTTCCTGGGATCAGATCTTGATCTGGAAACCTGTGAACTAAAGAAACAAGTTATCTGCCCCACACATACCCAAAATAGGGTGGTGTGACAGACATAGAACAAGTGCAATAAGTAGAAACCCATAATAAAGGAAGAAAATAGAAAGTCACCAATCCATTGAAATTATAAAATCCAGCTGGGCATATGTTACCAGTTCATGTTTAGAGCGTAATCCTGTTCCCTGGGAATGATTTTCCATAATTTTTTGTTCTTACCCCTGAGACCTTAGTTTTGCTAAGTCATTCTTTCTTTTCCATAGAACTAATCCATTTCTGTAGCTGAGCGCCTACTGAGCCTGCTTCCTGCCCACAGAAGTTTAAGGGTCCAAAAGTCTCTCTTCGTTTTGTATAGTCTCCATTTGGTGGTGGGTTTGTTGGTTTTGTTTTGTTTTGTTTTGTTTTGTTTTTCAGTGTAAGCTGATATTATTACTATAAAAACTTCGTGGATTTTTTGAGTGTCAATTTATAATCTATTCCATTACATAAAAAGCCACATCTACAACTATCTTCTAGATAAGCCCTTTTCTACCTTGGGCTCCCTGTGAAGCTACTGTGGGACAATACTCTTAAGATTCTTAGAAGCCTTATTGTTTAGGAGAGAGTGGCTGTACTACAACCCCTTAAGGACCTTACAAGGCTTTTTCTCTCTTTCTGAACTCATAACAAAAGGCTTTACAATCACATCCTCAGCTTCATCTTTACCTTGAGTCCATGATTTTCTAACCGAGCTGTGAATTTGATCTTTGTTCTGTGGCTCTATCTTTCTTTGAGTATCTTCTGCTGGGAGAAACTAAGGATAAGAAATAGTTTCATTTTCAGATCTTGTTCCTATATAGTCCCTCTAAATTCTGTTTGAAAGTTGAGTAATTCCTTCTTTAGTACAGTTCTGTCTATCCATACCTTATGATACATAATTTAAAAACAAATAAATAAACTATAACTTTCAGCATTCTGCCTGGAAATCTCCTAAGCCAGATCCATCAGTTCATTAAATACATTTTATGATTATCCACGTTATCGCATTTGCTAAACCATCTGCCATAACAGAACAAGATCCTCCTTTCCTCTAGCTTCCAAAAACATTTTCCTTATTTTCTAAGCTCTCATTGACAACCTCCTCAATGACTGTCAGGATCCTACTAACAGTCTTCTCAAAGCCCTGTCAACTTCTGCCTCATATCTTGTCCCAAAGCCAGTGCCGTGCTTTAGGTTTTTGTTACAACAGCACCCCAAATTTTGTTCCACTTATCTAATACTATATAACTGCTTGAAAAATAGTTGCTTAAAACAATAATTTTATTATATCGTGATTAAGAAAATCAGGAATTTGAGCAAGTTTCAGCTTGGTGATCTTTACATTCTTTGCGGCATCAAGAGCGATCACTCAGGGGTATTCACCTGGTGAATGAGAAGTTTGGAAAGTTCAAGACAGCTTCACTCACATATCTGGCACCATGGCAGGGATGACTAGACCACTGGGCTTGGCTGGCTCTGTTGACCAGAATGTGGTCTCTCCAGCATGGCAGTCTCACATGGTGGCTCAAGGCTCTAAGAGCAAGTGTTCAAATGAATAAAGCAGGAACTTCACAGTCTTTTATGACCTAGCCTCAGAAGTCATAATGTTTCATTTCTGCTGTTCCATACAGATCAAAGAAATCACTAGCCTACCCAGATTCAATAGGAGGGGATAAAGACTCAGTATCTTAGTGGAAAAAGTGTCAAAGAATGCGCAGCCATTTTTAAAAACCAACATAGCAGGTATGCAATACAGAAAATATTAAAGGAAGTTCTTCAGGTTGCAGTGAAATGATACCAGATGGAAACTCAGAGCTACAGGAAAGAATGAAAAGCACCAGAAATGGCAAACATGTAGGTAAATAAAAAGGGCTTTTCTTTCTGATTTCTTAAGTTCCCATGTAGCAGTAAAAATACATGACAACCATAACACAAAAGACAGGAGTAAAATGAATCTGACCTCATGCAATTGGAGAATCAACTCATTTTTGTCAACCAACATGGAAATTATTAATACTGTCCACCAGTGAAGCAAGGGAGATAGAAAAGGTACCACTCTCAAAGAATACAATAGTGAAAGCATTGACAACATGTCACAATATCAGAGCGGGGAGACAAATGATATCAGGGTATTCTATTCCACTACATCTCTCCTTGAGAGGTCACCATAGGCTGGCTGTGTCCATATGAGGACTTCTTCAGAAGGCTCTCTGTCTCCAAGTTCAAATATCAAAGTCATCCTCTCTCTCACCTTTTCAGGCACTTTTATTATCCCAGGATACTCACTTCATTATCCTTCTGGACCTATTTTAATAGCTACCAACAAAGTTCATAGATTCAAAGCAAAAATTCACCTTTTGGAAAAGTGATATTAAAAATAGTTTACTACTGGGGCGCCTGGGTGGCACAGCAGTTAAGCGTCTGCCTTTGGCTCAGGGCGTGATCCCGGCGTTATGGGATCGAGCCCCACAACAGGCTCCTCCGCTATGAGCCTGCTTCTTCCTCTCCCACTCCCCCTGCTTGTGTTCCCTCTCTCCCTGGCTGTCTCTATCTCTGTCGAATGAATAAATAAAATCTTTTAAAAAAATAAAAATAAAAATAGTTTACTACTAATAATTAGAATCCAAAATAATGCTTATTAAGAAGAGTAAATCAACATCTGTGTGTTTAGGCAAAAACATCATTATTTTGAAGTACTTGACATGAAAAATTTGAACAGACTGTAAACCCATTGTCATTACTATAAGGAACTTCAACCTTATCAGTGAAAGAATGATTAGACTACAATTTTAAAAGACCAAAATATCTGAATTCTGATTGATGGCAAATAAAAGGTCTTTGGTCAATTGAAAAAAATAAATCATCTTCTGTTATTTGTCATCACCTACTTATGTGTACAAAAACTGGGTACACTTCTGAGGTTAGGTCATAAAAGGCTATGTAGGGTCTGCCTTGTTCACTGAAACACTTGCTCTTACAGCCCTCAGCCATCATGTAAGAAGACAACATGCTGGAGAAGCCACAATACTGGTCAACAAAGCCAGCTGAGTCCAGCCTTCTATTGATGGTAACCATCAAGAATCTGAGAATATCATTATTAATAGGTCTTGAAAGGGGATTGTGTATAGTTATTTCAAGCATAAACCCTAGTATTAATAAATCCTGATCATGATTACTCACCACAGGTGGCAGAGTTTGGAAAAGTGTTTATCAGTGCGTATTAATGTTGATTGAACATATGCATACCATAAACTCAGTCATTTCACTCCCATATATGTTTTCAATAGGAATGTATGTGTATATTACATATACAGTCCCAAAAGACATGTACTAGAATTTCAAATCAGAACTTTTTAGATTAGCCAAAACTGGAAACTACCCAAATACTTATTGACAATAAATTGGATAAATAATGTGCTATTTCTAAAATAGAATACTAAGCAGTAATAAGAATAATCTACATAGAACAACACAAATGAATCTCACAAGGCTGAAAGAAGCTAGACACAAAAGAGTATATACTGTATGGTTCTATTCATATAAATTACAAAAACAGGCCACACTAATCTATGTTGTTAGAAGTCAGGATGGTGGTTATCTTTGGGGCAACAGGAAGGCAAGGTTGGAGCACTGGTATTGTTCTGCTTCTTTATCAGGGAGCTGGTTAGGTAAGTGTGGGAGTTTAAAAACATATCCACAGATCCTTTGACACCCCTTCCATTAGAAGGTGAAGTCCAATTCCCTCCCCTTTTATATGGGCTGGTCTTAGTGACTCAACGCCCAACAAACAGAATACACTGGAACTGACACTGCATGATTTCCAGTGATGGGTTAGAAAAGGCAATGGAGCTTCTACCTGGCCCTCTTTCTTGGGATGCTCACCCTTGGTACCCAGCCACCATGCTATGAAAAAATCAAGGAATCACATGGAAAGGCCCTGTGGAGGTGTTCTGGTCACAGACATAGCTAAAGTCAGAGCCAATAGGGTAGCATCAACAGCCAAACATGTAAGTGAAGGAGACTTCAAGTGATTCCAGACCCCAGCCTTTAAGTTAATCTACCAAGCCTTGCTCAAATTGCAAATTCATAAGCAAAATCAATGTTGCTATCTGAAGCCACCAAGTTTAGAGGTAATTTGTTATGCAAGTATGCGTAACCGGAACACACAACAGGTGTGCTCACTTTGTAAAAATTCATCAAGCCACATAATTATGACAGGTACACTTTTCCTCATGTATTATTATAATTAAGTTTGAATAAAGGTTTGAAGTAATCATATCATGGGACCAAGGTCAAGTTTCTCATCAAATTTTTAAATGGATTTTATTGAGAAGTTTTATATAAAGTCAATGTTTCATATCTCTCTAATACTAGTGTTTTCCTTACAATTACATAATATAAAGAAAACGTGGTGGATTTTTTTTTCACCATGCCCAATTTAGACACCTCCTAATCTCCACCAGTTTACCCTCGTACACTGACCAAATCTGATCATTTATCATGTATGGGTGTAAAAAAGTTGGGAAGCACTGCTATAGGAGATATCTGCCCACCACCGTTCTCTCTTCTTTTGTTAATAGGATCTTACTGTCCTGGGGGGAACTACCTGCCTTCTGATCAACCAAGTCATCTGAGACCTAATTGCTCAACTTTTCCTTTATTTCTATTATTCTTCACATCCTTCTAATAAATTTATATTTTATTTGACAATATTTGATCTCTCATTTCTGCAACCAAAGAACACTTACTGATACCTATCTCCATGCTAGTACACAGCCTGACATATAGTTGATGACAAATAAATATGAAATAAAATGTTTATAAAATGATACTGAACAACTGATTTTTGATAAAACCAGAAAGACAGCATAGCGGAAAAAGAACAGCCTTGTAAGAATTATTGCTGGAACAACAATATATGAACTTGAATCCATGCCTTAAACCATAAAAAAAAAGTAACTCCAAATGCATCATAGACCTAAATATACAGCCTAAACTGTAAAACTACTAGAAGAAAACATAGTAAAAGGTCTTTGAACTTAGAGTAGGCAAAGATTTCTTAGAAATGGCACTAAAAGGGGGCGCCTGGGTGGCACAGCGGTTAAGCGTCTGCCTTCGGCTCAGGGCGTGATCCTGGCGTTATGGGATCGAGCCCCACATCAGGCTCCTCTGCTATGAGCCTGCTTCTTCCTCTCCCACTCCCCCTGCTTGTGTTCCCTCTCTCGCTGGCTGTCTCTATCTCTGTCAAATAAATAAATAAAATCTTAAAAAAAAAAAGAAATGGCACTAAAAGCACAACTCATAAAAGAACAGATTGGACTTTATTAAAATTTAAAACTTCTGCTCTTCAAAATTCTTGTTGAGATTGAAAAGTCAAGACACATACCTCAAAAAAATCTTTGCAAAGCATATATCTGATAAAGAACTTGTATCCAGAACATACAAAGAACTCCCAAGACTTACAAAAACAACGACCCAATTTTTTTTAATGGGACAAAGATCTAAACAGACACTTCACCAAAAAAGATATACAGATAGCAAATAAGCACATAGGAAGTTGTTCAATATCATTAGTCATTAGGAAAAAAACATATTAAAACCACAACAAGATACCACTGCACACCTATTAGAATGGCTAAAATTAAAAATGACTGATCATACCAAATATTGGTGAGACTGTGCGGGAAATGGAACTCTGAATACAGTCTTGATGGGAATGTAAAATGGTTCAACCCTCTGGAGAACCATTTGGCAGTTTTTTAAAAACTTAAACATACATCTACCATATGATCCAATCATTCCTCTTCTAGATTTTTGCCCAATAAAAAGGGAAATATATGTCCACACAAACACTTGTACACAAATGTTCACAGCAGCTTTACTGGTAATAGCCCCAAACTAGACACGAGCCAAATGTCCACCAACAGATAAGTGGATAGTTGCAGTACATCCATATAACGGAATACACTCTGCAATAAAAAGGAACGAACCACTGGTACACAGAACAATTTGGACAAATGTCTAGATAGTGATACTGAAGGTAAGAGACCAGACCAAAGAGAAAAAAATACATACTGTCTGATTCTACTTACATAAATCTTTAGAAAATGCAAATGAGTCTATAATGACAGAAAGTAGATCAGTGGTTGCTTAGGTGTGGGAGGCAGGGAGGGATGCAAGGAAGAAATTACTACAGGTCTTCGGGAAACTTGAGGATGATGGATATATTCACTTGACTAGATGATTGGGTATATATACAACAAAACTTCATAGATTACATACTTTAAGTATGCTCCATATATTACACGTCAATTATACCTCAATAAAGCTGTCTTTAAAAATCCCTGCAACTCATCTGTCAGATTTTAAGAGGAGCAGAGAGGAAGCAGAATGGAAATCTCAGTTAAAGGCCTCAGTGAGGTTTGTGAATTATCCAAGTATGCAAAGAATCCATGCTTCCCTCGCCTAGCCAAGCCTCAGCATAATGAGCCATCTCTCTGTTATTCTCCAGAAATGGTGACAACCACCACTACTGGGCTCTGTTTTGGGCTCTGTTTTCAGGAAGAGAATAACCCAATCAGTATAAAATTAATTCCGTGTCTTGTCAGAGATTGTCAATTGAACATATAATCCACATTTATAAACATTTTTCAAGAGTGCTCTACTTGCAGGATAGTTTTAATATCGAGAGTAAACTTTTTGCATGTAAATCCCAATACACACTAGTTATTTAATCTCTCAGAACCTTGGTTTCTTCATCTGTGAAATGCCGTAAGAAATAAGAAAAACAGGAAACTAATAAGAGCATACTGTGCCAGAATTATTAATTCTTCTTTTTTGGCCAGAGCCTCTTTCCACCCCCTCTGCTCTAAGAGATGTCCATTTCTTCCCATCACCACATGCAGCAATTATTTTGAGTAAGTCAGCCTTCTTTCCTAACCTCCATTCCTCTATCACTAGAGAGGTCTATGAGGAAGGTCCCTGCCATAGTCCTGACCAACCATCACTAGTCAAGAAGGGATCCACCAGATTCAGCTGTGACTGAGGACCACACTGATGTGTTGGGCTGGCCTTGAGCTCTCTGTATTGCATGTTCTGGAGGTTGGGTTTCACTTCCCAATCATTATTTGTTGAACAGTTGGATGGAGAATATCTCAACAGTATCCGCATTTGTAATGGTGGGTAAGGTAGTTTTCCAGGGTGGCCTGTGTTCTCCAGGAGCTAAGCCATATGAGCTCCGACTCTTGAAGGGAGGATACAAGAACAAGGGGTTACTGAATAGGAACAGCGGTTGAGCACACAGGATGTAGCATTAAGCAGCTCTGGCTTCAGTTCTCAGCCATCACTTCATGTGCGGTACTTTAACATTTCTAAAACTCATTTTTTTTTAATCTCTACAGTGGGACTAAAGCTATCTAATTTCTATAAATGTTACTGACTTCTAGCGCCTGGGACTCCGGGCGCTGGACGGAGTAAATTACAGCACCCTGACCAATTTATCTTGAACACTAAAGAAAGCAGTTAACCCACTAATTCACCTTTTCTTAATGCATAATCAAAATTTGCTGGGAAAACAAACCTTTCCTCTTATGAGTTAAGAATTTAAGAAGACAAGACCTAGAAGCAAACTAAAATCAAGGTCCTAAAAGGACACAAACCTCAAAAAGCCAGGCAGGTTTGCCAACAAAGCTCCGCCTCCATGCAAGCCCTGCCCACTTCCGGCTGCCCCACCCACCCTCTAACACTGGAACACCGCCCCTCTCCTCAAGGTCCCGCCCCCCGCACCTGATCTCGGTTCCCATTGGGCGAATCTGGATGCTGTATACACACCCAACACACGCACGTTTGGCAGGGGCGTCTTCGCGCCTGCGTAGCAGCGCCGTCAGGCGGCTGGGTACTAGGGGCTGAGGGAAGGGGGGGGAGGTCAGGCCGAATCTTCTTCCGTAATAAGAAGCTACGCGTCCTGCGGTCCTGGCTCCGTGGGTCGGGTCGGATCGGGCCCGGGCGCTGGAGCTGCTGTGGCTCCCGCCGCGGCGGGTGCGATGGAGGCCGTGCCGGAGCCCAGCACTCACGCCGGGGAGGCCCAGACAGCGAACGGTGCTAGTAGATGAGGCGGCGGCGGCGGCAGCACGGGCTCTCCATGAGCAAGCGGCGGCGGCGACGGGTGCGGCGGCACCGGCGGTTTTCGGTCCCCGGGGAGGTACGAGAAGTCGGCTTCCTGGTGGACGGAGACTGGCCGGTGTGGGAACGCCTTCCGCGGCCCGGCCCTCCCGCCTAGCGCCCGGAGTCCCAGGCGCTTAGGGGAACACTACCTGGACGCAGCAGGGCTGCCCAGCCGTTTCACCTGCTCCAGGCTCGGGGACCTGCCAGCCCTGCGGTGCCAGCCCTCGGTGCCAGGCCTTCTGAGGCGCAGAGGGCCGGGGGCGGGGTAGGCGTGGCCGGAGCGCGGGGAACGGAGGCGGGCGCCCACCGCGCGCCCCTCAGGTCCCTGCCCCAAAGCCCCGCGCTGCTTCAAGGGGGGAGCGCGTGGTCGCTTTTCAAATTATTTCGGGGTGCTGAATCTAGTGGGGACCCTTAGGACCGTCGAGGTCTTAGGGAGTAGGGCATTCAGTGCCTAGGGCGAATGGTCTGGTCCTCACGACCAGCGTGGAGTACAGATTGTCACCCTTGAAAATGACCGCAAAAGAAAGGTGTCGTTTTGCCAAGGAAATAGAGGTTGGGGGAGTTTTCCAGGTTTATTTAAATTGGAGGGCCTGTTGAATCAGGACAATAATGCCAGCAAGACACCTGCCTCTCCAGGGATTCTAATACAGTGCCTAACGAAACAGTCTTTTCGATGATGTGGTGAAATCTTAAGACAATTTTAAGTAAAGCTCTTTGCAGCCATTTCTCCACCCTTTTAATCATTTTTGTTGTAATTTACTTTATAACAAATCACCACCTTAAGGCTGAAACGATTAAGTGTCCTCTAGTTTTCCCAATCCTCTCTACCCCTGTGCTGTCCGTCCCCCCAGAAAAAGGTTGAAGAAGTTAGTTTCATTTTATGTATATATAAATATATATAAAATTGTAGTTTATTTCTCTTAAATATAAATGTTGCTGTAGTTACTCCTTATTTGGTCATGTCTAAAAGATAATTTGAAGAAAAATAGTGCAGAGATTTACGATTCCTTCCCAACGCAACATTTGGGAATCTGAGCTCAGGCTTGGGACCTTGCTACAAAGTTTTTAAAAATTACATAGAAATTAATGAAACCATGAAGAAAGTAATTTTCATTTTTAAAAGTATTTGAATGCCATACGTTTTTTTTTAAATCTCCAGAAACATTAAGAAAACAGTTTGCGTTTGCCTAAGGCTCCAGATTTGCCACGCCCTCTGATTCCTAAATGGTTGACTAGAGCCAACAACATGTTACCGACTATGAATAAACATCTACACTTAAGACTAAATATAGTGTTGAATATTTTAGAGCCCACAGTCTTGCCTCAAGCCAAAAATACTGTGTGTGTGCGCGCGCCCGCGTTTAATATATTGTAGAACTGAATTTTTAGTCTGCTGGTATTGTAAAATCAGTTTGAATTTAATTTCTTTAAAGTGTAAAACAGGGGTTTTTTTTTAACTGAAGTATAGCTGACACAATGTTACATTAGTTTCAGGTGTACAGCATAGTGATTCAACAACTCTATATGCAATGTGAACTTAATTTCTTACACAAAACCCATAGGTCTGCAGTATTGAGTATTGAATTTATGTTGTGCTTGGGAGGATGTGTGTGGCACTTGAAAAGATAGTCAAAATAAGACACTTACCTCAGTGACTGACTTCTCTCTTCCTATTTCTCAGATGCTTTGCCTTCCTTCTTCATAAAAATATACTCTTCCATAGAAGTAACATTGAGAAACCCTGTGATGTTTTTAGTCAGACATTTATTGTGCCAAGTAAAGCAGTATTTTCAATTCAGTTTCATTAGGACCTCGTTCTTTAACTTTTTAAAATTTTGCTTTATATAACAAACATGACACAAACATGTTTATTATAATATTATCAATGTCTAAAAACAAGTTGCTTAGCTAACCTCAAGGTTAGGAGAAGGGTAATTAACAGTTTAAATAGGGAGGACACCCCAGTCCATTCCCAGAACATACAAAGAAGGGAATCGGATTACTTACCAAGTTCTGAGTCAGATCTTCACAGCATGGTCTCTGTAGTTAGAATTATAGAATACCCAGCATAGTCCTAACTTGCAAGTGAAACCCCAAAGTGCTTAGAAATGATTTTTGTCTCAGCTGTACGTAAGTATCCAGTTAACTACTCTGGATTACTTTTCATATGTGGTCTTTCAAAGATAATTAGCCATTATTCTGTAGCCCAACTAAGAATTCCATTATAGCAGTTTCATAAGTGGAATCATGCATATTAAAAAGGAAACGAAGTGCAGCTTCTATTTTGAAGGGAGAAAGAGGTTTACGTTAGGAATGCACCCAACCAAATTCAGATTGCATCTTCAAATAGCTCTGTTTTCATTTAGAGTTTCTTATTTCAGGGTCTTCGTATATCAAAGATAAAATCTGCAATATAATTAGTATAAAAGTCTATCAAATGCTCATCCTGAACCTCAAAAAAGATTGCACTTCTTAATGGTCTTACCAGAGGCCAGGCACATTGTCAAAAAATGATTCAGCTTGAATTGTTTTAAATTTTTTCATTATATTGGTAGGCCTTCTGACCAAGTTTAATTTTAATCTTTTTTTCTTTTTTTAAGATTTTATTTTTAAGTAATCTCTATACCTAACATGGGGCTCGAACTTAAAATCAGGAGATCAAGACTGCTCTACCAACTGAGCCAACCAGGTGCCCCTGATTTGAATCTTTAGATAGCCTTGTTTTCATTTAAACATATCTCCTGCATTTAACATGAAATCACAAATTTACATGTTCTATCTTCAACTTTTAAAATGCAGGATGAAGACACTGTTTGAAGAGATCAAAGCATCAATTAAAAATAACTATAACCAAGATCGCTCATTTTGGAGGCCTGTTCTTCCTTGGGGAGGTGTTTTTACTATCAAAGCTGGCCGCAAAGCAGTATCCTGTACACCACTCTATGTTGAAATAAGACTGAAAAATACCTGCACCATAGATGGATTCTTGATGTTATTATATGTCATTCTTAATGAAAATGAAAATTTCCCCAGGGAACTCTCTCTTCATTTAGGTAGAGAGTTTGTAGACTGTTTCCTTTATTTAATGGACACCTACAGTTTCACAACTGTGAAGCTACTTTGGATTTGGGACAAGATGGAAAAACAGCAGTACAAATCTGAAGTTCATAAAGCTTCATTGGTAATTGATTTATTTGGGAATGAGCATGATAATTTTACAAAAAATCTCGAAAATCTCATGTCTACCATACAAGAGAGTTACTGTTCCAACTGGCGATGCCCAACTCGAGTGCAGGAAGATCAGCAACGTACAATTAATATAAAGTAAGTTGCTTTGAAGTCTGTCACTTCTAGCGAAGGTAGTATACATTTTAAATGAATGTTGCTATAAATAAATAAATACAGTCAAGGTATTTCCTAAAGTACAGACCCTGTGTAATTACTTAAACATAGCAACCTCACAAATGTAGGACTATAGTTAGTCCTGTGACAGAAGTGTTACTGTTCATTAAATCCAAATATCGTAGAATTGACTTTGTTAAACTAACTGATAACTATTTCACTTGAAAAGTAATGAGTCAGTATGCAAAATGTTTTACTGTTGCTTTGAATTGCTAATATGTATTATTAATATAATTAATTTTTTGTGTGATAAATGTAACCTCTTAACATTTAATACTGTGTTGGAATGTGTCACCTCTTGAATGGATCTCTGTTGGGTAGGCTATTTCTACATGAACAAGAAGTTTGAAAGTATTCCTTCATGTCATGGCCAGGGCATAGTTACAGACAGGAATCCCAAACTTGGAATCTTCATACCTGGAGAGGATACAGATGTGAGGAGCTTTTTCACTGACTAAGAGAAGNAGAACATTTAATACTGTGTTGGAATGTGTCACCTCTTGAATGGATCTCTGTTGGGTAGGCTATTTCTACCTGAACAAGAAGTTTGAAAGTATTCCTTCATGTCATGGCCAGGGCATAGTTACAGACAGAAATCCCAAACTTGGAATCTTCATACCTGGAGAGGATACAGATGTGAGGAGCTTTTTCACTGACTAAGAGAAGTGTTGATAGCCTGCTGAGTATTTCTGGTTTTGAGAGAGAAGGCAGACCTCTAGGCTGGTAAATGATAGGGAGGAAGGCCAAACTGGCAAGACCTAGTGGAGTGTTGGGAAACATTAAAGCCCACAGGGGACATGAGTTGGAAAAAAAGATAACTGCCAGTGGAAAAACAGGACCAAAAAACAAATCCAAACACATTATTGTCCGAAAGTGTATTTGGCCTTGTGGTCCAGAAANGATAGCCTGCTGAGTATTTCTGGTTTTGAGAGAGAAGGCAGACCTCTAGGCTGGTAAATGATAGGGAGGAAGGCCAAACTGGCAAGACCTAGTGGAGTGTTGGGAAACATTAAAGCCCACAGGGCACATGAGTTGGAAAAAAGATAACTGCCAGTAGAAAAACAGGACCAAAAAACAAATCCAAACACATTATTGTCCGAAAGTGTATTTGGCCTTGTGGTCCAGAAAAGCAGCTTAATAGATACTCAGTTTTGGGAATATATATCACATACTCTAACTTACTAAATTCACATTTCTTTATAGCATTTTTAGTTTAATATTGTAACATCACACTACCTATGGAAAGCTAAAGATATTTTATTCTTTTTAGAATCTGACAATTAATGTCTTTCTTGTTTCTGAAATACACTTTGTCCATTTCCCTGTATTGCTGATATGATGACATTGAGTTTGAAATCTCTGTTGGGGAAAAAAGTTTCATTACTCTAAATTGTAATCGACTGAAAAGCATTTTAGAAATCTGTTTTGTTTTTTAAAAACTAGTATCAATTTGTGTATGTTCTGAAACTATAATTATAGTTATAATCCTGGGGCGCCTGGGTGGCATAGCGGTTAAGCGTCTGCCTTCAGCTCAGGGCGTGATCCTGGCGTTTTGGGATCGAGCCCCACATCAGGCTCCTC
>NC_048237.1:21141645-21357107 GCF_002007445.2 Ailuropoda melanoleuca
CCCTGCTTGTGTTCCCTCTCTCGCTGGCTGTCTCTATCTCTGTCGAATAAATAAATAAAATCTTTTTAAAAAATTATAATCCTATATTAATGCTAATATTTTAAGCTTCTCTTAATAAAATAGTTCTCATCATACTCTATATATATTATATATAACTTCTTAAGGCTTTTGCCTATATTTTAATTCTATATTTAAAACAATCTCTGAAGTATGTAGGAAGAAATTTTTTAACAAATTATGTAATAGAAGCCAAAATGGCTGTAACTTACATGTAGTCATATAACTAATTGGTAGCTCTCCTAAATCTGGGTCCTTCTTTCTTCCCCCCAAGACCGCAATCCCCTCTACTGAAACCGCTCAAAAATTTTTTGAAGTAACGACTGCATATTTTAGGATCAGTTTCCAGAAAGATTTAATGTATCTTGGAAAGCTTCATGCATTAATGTTTATTAAGTTCAACTGATTTCTATAATTACAACAAATACAAAGATGAAAAACAGAGGTTATACTTTTATATTTGGTTTGCTAATAATGAATTGACCTATAAAATTGGTTATCCTAATAATGTATTTAACATGTAAAATTCCAAAGCAGTTCTTACATACATTTTGTAATTGTTGTAGTCCTCCCCAAGAAATTCCTCATGGAAACTTGATACGACTGGCTGTGGATGAGTTATTCTGTTCCAGGATTGAACTGTGTGAAGAGAGTGGGTGAGTATATGATAGACATTTGAGATGAAAGGATTTCTGTTTTTTATAAAGAAACCTGACCAGATATGCTCTTTGATGTGAATACTTTAGGAAATAGCAGCGCACAAGTATTTAGGAAGCCTAATGTTTTTGGAATCTTAACACCTACGGTAGTTTACTATGCCATCTTGTGCTGTGTTGTCATTATCAAATTTCGCTATATAGAATATCATACTACATTTAACTTATGAATACAAAGCAAATGCCTTTTCTTTTTTCCCCGCTGCTGAGTAGGTACAGTAAAACCTTGGNGAAAAACAGGACCAAAAAACAAATCCAAACACATTATTGTCCGAAAGTGTATTTGGCCTTGTGGTCCAGAAAAGCAGCTTAATAGATACTCAGTTTTGGGAATATATATCACATACTCTAACTTACTAAATTCACATTTCTTTATAGCATTTTTAGTTTAATATTGTAACATCACACTACTTATGGAAAGCTAAAGATATTTTATTCTTTTTAGAATCTGACAATTAATGTCTTTCTTGTTTCTGAAATACACTTTGTCCATTTCCCTGTATTGCTGATATGATGACATTGAGTTTGAAATCTCTGTTGGGGAAAAAAGTTTCATTACTCTAAATTGTAATCGACTGAAAAGCATTTTAGAAATCTGTTTTGTTTTTTAAAAACTAGTATCAATTTGTGTATGTTCTGAAACTATAATTAAATTATAATCCTGGGGCGCCTGGGTGGCATAGCGGTTAAGCATCTGCCTTCAGCTCAGGGCGTGATCCTGGCGTTTTGGGATCCAGCCCCACATCAGGCTCCTCTGCTATGAGCCTGCTTCTTCCTCTCCCACTCCCCCTGCTTGTGTTCCCTCTCTCGCTGGCTGTCTCTATCTCTGTCGAATAAATAAATAAAATCTTTTTAAAAAATTATAATCCTATATTAATGCTAATATTTTAAGCTTCTCTTAATAAAGTAGTTCTCATCATACTCTCTATATATTCTATATAACTTCTTAAGGCTTTTGTCTATATTTTAATTCTATATTTAAAACAATCTCTGAAGTATGTAGGAAGAAATTTTTTAACAAATTAGGTAATAGAAGCCAACAATGGCTGTAACTTACATGTAGTCATATAACTAATTGGCAGCTCTCCTAAATCTGGGTCCTTCTTTCTTCCCCCCAAGACCGCAATCCCCTCTACTGAAACCGCTCAAAAATTTTTTGAAGTAACAACTGCATATTGTAGGATCAGTTTCCAGAAAGATTTAATGTATCTTGGAAAGCTTCATGCATTAATGTTTATTAAGTTCAACTGATTTCTATAATTACAACAAATACAAAGATGAAAAACAGAGGTTATACTTTTATATTTGGTTTGCTAATAATGAATTGACCTATAAAATTGGTTATCCTAATAATAAAGCAGTTCTTACATACATTTTGTAATTGTTGTAGTCCTCCCCAAGAAATTCCTCATGGAAACTTGATACGACTGGCTGTGGATGAGTTATTCTGTTCCAGGATTGAACTGTGTGAAGAGAGTGGGTGAGTATATGATAGACATTTGAGATGAAAGGATTTCTGTTTTTTATAAAGAAACCTGACCAGATATGCTCTTTGATGTGAATACTTTAGGAAATAGCAGCGCACAAGTATTTAGGAAGCCTAATGTTTTTGGAATCTTAACACCTACGGTAGTTTACTATGCCATCTTGTGCTGTGTTGTCATTATCAAATTTCGCTATATAGAATATCATACTACATTTAACTTATGAATACAAAGCAAATGCCTTTTCTTTTTTCCCCGCTACTGAGTAGGTACAGTAAAACCTTGGTTAACCGGAACCCAGCTAATCGGACTCTCAATTTACTGGATTTTTTTCTGCATTCCTCATTTAGGAGAAAGAGGTAAATGGCAACCAAAAAATTGAACATAGTTCAAAAAAAAATTCAAAAGATGAAGACCGTATTCATCCCAGTCTCTTAACAATTTCTTATATCTACAGTATTGTACAATGAGAATTAAGATTTAGAAGGATGATCTTACAGCTAATTAATCACAAAAGAAGGAAAGAATAAAATACATTCAGTTCATTGTACTTAAGTCCAGAAAGTGAACTAATGTATTTTAACAGCACATACTGAAACAAAATGGTTTTCTGGTTAACGCTTGTTCAGTAACGACTGTGAACCAAAATACTGTGCCCTGAATATTCCGGTTAATCGAGATTTTACTGTATTTGTGGTATTCTGATTTGTGATATTCTGATCTATATGCTTAGTACGTGAGACTACTAAGAAAACAGAATTTGTTTCATCCTGATGGCAAAAAGATGCAATTAGGGAATATGCAATATAAAGAGGACTGGAAGAGTCCTACTATTTACCTCTCTGCCAGTATTATCCTTTGAAACCAGCTGAGAGGGAAAAAAATGTTTCAACATATTAAAGCTTTTATATCAGTTCAAAAACTATATGTTTTATAAGCTTAGAAAAAAAAATAGCTAGCTTTTCCTGGAGTTTTGCAAGTATTATTTCTTGTATATAGAATCTCACTGCTTATAAACTTCTGGGTGTAAGTATATAGAATACTAATAATAGCCACACCATTACCCACACCTAAAATCGTAATTATACTTACTATGAAATTAAGTAATAAAGACAACCCAGAAGTGATAAAAGGCAATTTTGTTTGAAATTTAATAAAGTTCATGCCTATTTTCAATTTTAGGTGTGGTGGCTTAAGAGAATTTTCCCAGCGAGTTTTCTGCCATGGGGCACCCCCTTTTGTTGTCTTAAATATGCAGCATTGGAAATCTGAAGATCTGGCATATGTACCATATTACTTGGATTTATCTGATCACAAGTAGGTGTTTTTTGTGTGTTTTATAAAACTAATAAAAAGCACATTTATTTTCTATTTTTCTGCTATTCCATTATGACTGTGACTAGCCCTTACGGAAATATGGTTGAAAAAATCATAGCTCTCTGTAATTCAGTATATCCTGAATAAGATTAGAATCTACTACAGGGCGTTAGTCACTGGCATTGTGCATGGTCAATGGAAAAGACAAAATTGAGTTCAAATCCCAGCCCCACCTTTTACAAGCTATGTAACCTTGGGCCAGAACTTAACCAGCTTACACATCAGTTTCTTATTCTGTGAAACAGAGATGACAGTACCTATCTGGTACATTATTGTGAGGATTTAATGAGATAACACATGTAAAGTGTTTAGGATAGTACCTGACACGTAGTAAACAGTCAGTAACGACTGGCTATTACTTGTATTTCAAGTCAAAGTAGTGTATAATAGGAGGTCATCATTTGAACAAAAAATGTTACTTTCAGCATTGCAGATAAAAATGTCTGCATACAAGTTAGGACATACAGGGTCTTTTAACTTTTGCCTTTAAAATGTTTTCTCTTATTTAATGGGATGATACACATTATGAGTTAATCTGTTAAAATGTTTTTCAAAATTCTTAAATTATATCAATTTTTTAAATTCTTAAATATTTTATTCCAAATTACCAGTTATAGTATGTGCTTTTTACAGGTTTCTTTTTTAGGTACTAGGATGCAAACAATATCAATATTTTTATTCCGTAATTAAAAATTTAAGGGGCACCCGAGTGGCTCAGTTGGTTAAGCATCCAACTCTTGATCTCAGCTCAGGTCTTGATCTCAGGGTTGTTAGTTCAAGCCCTGTGTTGGGCTCCACGCTGGGTGTGAAGCCTACTTAAAAATAACAACAACAGCAACTTAAGCAATGTTTAAAAATAAAGTTTTGTCTTTTTTGCTACGCTGTGTCATTTAATTTGCAGGTATTTGTTGGAAGGTGCCACATTATTTAACAAAGAGGAACATCATTATTCTGCAGCTTTCCAGATTGATGGACACTGGATGCACTACGATGGCCTCAGAAATGTGAATTTAATTTTGTTAAATAAACCCCCAGAGTTTCTCCTCCTGTCATCATTGGTTTATATTCGAGCAACAGAGAAATAAATATAGACTGATGCTAAATTAAATTGTTTTCCCTCCTGCCCATGCTCCCCCAGATGAAGGGCTTTTATTTTGTATATACTTGGTATCCAAGGAAATAGTTGAACTATACTAGTTTCAGAGGTGTATTTTCCAGTGTTTAGCCCCAGGTAAATATTATATATAGAGAATCTATGCAAAAATGTTTGTATTTCTTTTTTCTATGTCCTGGGTTATTTTTATATAAACATACTTTATGTTGAGATAAGATATATCTTGTAGCCTTTGTATTTTTTATTTATATGTACTCAAAAGATTTTTACAGTTCTGTCCTTGAAACCAAGAAAATACTTCATTATTTGAATTTGCAGTTTTTCTTTTTGGATATTCAAATAAAACCCGGTACAAGTCAGTATTTCAGTTTATATAAATTTAACAGTTCAAAATATATGACTATATTTTTTCCCTACCTCACTAAAATCCAAAGTGCACTGTTGGATCTAGTATGGATTTGAATGTAGAACTTACAGGTGGCTTAATCTTTTTTACTTGGTGATTTGCCTAATTTCCCTGCAGCAGTTTTTAAAAATACTTTGGTGATTTTATAATGGCAAATTACTTTAACCACTTGCTCTAAACTATTATAAACCTGCCAGCAGATTTTAAGTGTTAACTAAATTTGCAAGCTTAATTAAAGTTATTGTTACAAATAAATTATATAACTAATCTAACATAATTAAATGTAATGGAAATTCTCTAATAAAAATCTATTCTAAAGATAAGACAACTATAAATAAATATCAGGCAACTGGATGCTTACTAATGCTGGATTAACAATAGAAATGTACTTTAAATACATATTTAAGAGAAAACGGTACCTGGAATATTTTTTTTCCTCTTAAATCATATTGGCAGAGAGAAAAAAAATTCGTAAATTTTTGGAGTAACAAACTGCTGGCTTCTTTGTAAGTAGTTAAACTGATAGCATGAGGGTTTGATTTGCAATATAAATCACTAGAATTTTGTAGTTATCAGAAATTATATTTGTTTTCAAAACCCTAAGATCTCTCTTCCTTTTGCAATTTTAAGGAAAAAATTAAGTAATCTCCTCAAGGGAGAATACTTTTTGCAGTTTATCAACATTCACTTTAGTGTTTAATTTCAATAAACAGTCCATCTTAGGTTTTGGGTTGGGACTGCGTGCAGTATACTTGGAGATTTCTACCTGACAACACAGTTCACTGCCATATACCAAATTGGTAAGATTTAATTCAGTAAATTAAGTCTTACATTGGCTTGGTGCCATGCTGAAATAACTTACAAAAAGAATGAATAAATGTGTGAGTATAACATTGCTGAGAATGTCTCACTTTGAGCGAATACTGTGAAAATTTTGTCTTGCATTAGATAAAAAATAGTGATTTATTTTACAAAAAATTCTACTCCAGAGTTTATTTAAATAGTCCCCTACATGTATTTACATAGGATTTGATTTATAGTGAATTTTTCTGGGGACACCTTCTTGCATGAATCAAAGTATACAACTCACAAATATCAGCATATATCTAAGTGGTTCATTAGCATAATTATTCCTAATGCAGATTATTCTTTTAAGAATTGCACTTTATCTGGAATAATACTAGTTTATCACAAAACAATGACTTACCTACCTCACAGGGTTGTTGTGAGGATAAAGATGTTTGTTAAAATCTTGACTACCTTGAACATGCTAATAAAAAATGTATTTTTTCTACCTCGTTCATGTACAGGCAAGTCTCCCAGATTCTCTGTTACTAATGAACTTTTTAGATCTTTTCTTTTAAATTATTTATTTGGGCAGTTGCTCCTATCAGTAATGGGCTTAATGTGTAATAGAACTTAAGTATGCCTTTTGGACCCCAAGATAGTTGGATTTTAAGGATAATAGTTTATTGTTACAGTAGTGGTTGGTTGGTAGATAGAAGCAATTTCCCCTGCTACCAAATAATGGGTAGAAAAGGGGTAAAGGGGTGAAAAAATAATTAAATTAGATTATCTGCAGAGTGTGAAGGTGAGGGTATGGAAAATTCATTACAACCTTAAACACCCTTAGAAAAATTAGAATACTGGAGCGGGGAGGGGGGATCAGTGAAAGAGAATGATGAAATAATCAGATTTTCTTTTTTTTAGATTTTTATTTATTTGAGAAAGAAAGAGAGCACAAGAGGGAGGAGGAGCAGAGGGAGAAGGAGAAGCAGACTCCCTGCTGACCAGGGAGCCTGATGTGGGGCTCAATCCCAGGACCCCAGGATCACAACCTGAGCTGAAGGCAGACACGTAACTGACTGAGCCACCCAGGCACCCCCAGAATGTATTTTCAGTAAAAATGCCAAAAACCATAACTAAACCTTATGGGGAGAGCAAAAATGATTTTAAAACCCTGGCCTCAATCAGAGGGGGATAAGCAAATTTAAAAAGGAATGTCCAACTTCTCTGCAGCAAAAGAAACATTTTGCCCCCAATTTAGCAAATACTCTTACTTAGATTTATCCTTCAAAGTAGCTTTTCATTATTACTGTAGTTGATTTAATATCTGAGGCATTGGCACTGGATCTGATCCAATCAAAGAGGAAGAAAAACTAAAGATAACCATAGACATGCTTACTAGGGTGACTCCCATTCTATTTCATTCTTAGAGTATGAGTGAACAACTAAACTATATAAGCAGAAACCCCTATGACCCATAAACAAAAAGCTGTACATGTTGAGCATATCAACAGTCAAGTCTTATAATTAAATGATTTAATGATATTTAATTATTTAAAAAATAATTGTGCTATAGGCATAAAGGATAAGCAGATCATGCAAAAATGACTGCAATTATTGCTGCTGAACTACAGCCAAAGCAAACATTCATATTTTCATCATCCTTTGTCAATGCTCTAACATTTAAAATCAACACCAAATTCTTCTGCTTTAAAAACTACAACCAGGACAGCTTTTGAAGTTCATCCCAATGGTTTGATGCCTTACTAACAGGTTCCTACCCACCCGACTGGCCCAGGGTCTGGTCACCTGGATACCCTTTAGCCTCAAAATTAATTTGATCCCGGGGAAAACCTTTGACTCTGTCTTAAGTTGAAGAGGAAGTTAGTGGGGAGGCCACTGGGGCTAGATGATTTCTTTATATGCAGATTTCTACCTGAGGATGTGTATTATTTATACTGAGTGAGCAGTCAGTTCCATAATCCATCTGTTATTTTCTCAGTGAGGTCTTCTGGAAGGTATGAAGAGGAATATCATTTGGGGACACCGGGTGGTTCAGTCGGTTAAGCATCTTCCTTCAGCTCAGGTCATGATCCCAGAGTCCTGGGATTGAGTCCGGAATCAGGCTCCTTGCTCAGTGGGGAGCCTCTTTCTCCCTCTGCCTTCCATTCCCCCTGCTTGTGCTCTCTCTCTCACTCTCTTGCTCTCTCTTTCTCTGTAAAATAAATAAAATCATTAAAAAAAAAAAGAGGAATGTCACTTGAAAATGGAAAAATGAGCTACCCCAAAAGGACCCTCAAAAATGATGTGGAATGGAACAGCATCTTGGAGAGCAAATGAGCTGTGTAGACAAGTTAGCCATGGTAGAATTAGCCATCTGTTTACATGCTTATTTATAGTTTCATTACTTGCTCGTTTTCCCTCTGAATTTTGTAAAGTCTCATTTTTAATATGATTATAAAAATAATACATAAATCAATAAAAAAAATCAGTAAATCTAAAAAGGTGTAAATAAGAAAATGATCAACTATGATTTCTCCACCCAGTGATAATCATTAGTTCATACTAGAAAGCCTTTTTGAAAAGTCCAGCATGGCTTCATATTACTGAAGAGAACCGAGAGCCAAGGAGTTAGGGCTTTGAAGAAATGTGTACTCCTGGGGGTCAGCTTCATGGTGAAACAAGCTATCAACGTGGAGACACTTTGAGAGGAAAGTGAGACTGAAGAAAACTGCTATGGCCATCTATTCAGACATTTCTCTCTACCTGGACACTTGTCTTTAGAAGTCTTCATCTTCTCAAACCTTCAAGAACTTAGTTTATGAAAGACATCATTCCCTTACATTCCTCTATCTCCAAACTAGTATGCCAGGTGCCAGAGCTGGGAAGCAAGGCCCTGATGATGTAAATTGTCCCAAAGCAGATACAACCAAATAGAATTTCTGTTTCTCCATTAACCTGACAGTATAACAAAGAAAGATTAAAATAGACTGAGCATAATTGTCTTGCTTTAAGGGTAGAGTAGGAAAATAGCTCACTGAGGGAGTTTGTGAAAAGCAGGCTTAATAAATAGTTCTGCACGTCCAACATATGGGAATTTTAGGTAGAAAAAAAGAAGAGGAAAGCAAGCAACAGGAAACACAGGAAAGCTGACTTGTGTTCAGGTCAAGGAGAGGCCTGGTTAAGCCTTGAAGGAAATACCTGGCTGGCTAGAGAAATCTTTACCCAAACAGGCTAAGCTTGATTTGGGGGCTACAAGCTAGAATGAGTTAAGAACAGACATTCTCTACAGCATTTATTTAATACATACTTACTACCATTTGCTAGTTGAGTAAGATATTATTTATGCCCTGGAGGCAAGCACATGTCTAGAAAAGGGGAAAGATGAGTCGATCAATGATGACTATAAAAGGAAGTACTATGGCAGGGTTAGCACCTCAGGCTTTGTGAGTACAGGGAAGGGCAGCTCCACAGACAACTGCTGTGAGGTCTTCAAAACAGGCCCTTCACAGTTGCCTCCATCCCTGGAGGAGGCTTGTAGAGGAAAGAGACTACAGATTGCCTAACTTGTGCTCTCCAGGGTAATTGTGAGGTCCTATTTCCTGTACTTCCACCCCCAAATCTTAACCACTTTTAAGTTCCATTAGAAAGCTATAAACCCATAAAACAGATTTCAAACACCTTCAAATTTAAAAAGGAATGTATTGTAGCTAAAGTATTCCACAAGGATTAATAATGTCAAATCTTTTCATTTCTGACAGAAGGGAAAAGACTTGAGGGGAAAATGAGAGGACCATTGGGCCGGGTCCTCTCTCAATAGATGAGTTGTCAACTGGATTTAGGGCCCGACAGGAGTAGGGAATTCCCAACTCTTGCAGTTTTCTATATGAACACTAGGTGGCAGAAAGCTCCTCAGTATGGAACGTGGAAGGGGGGGTGGGGGAAGGAGAAAAAGAACGGCGCCCGGACTTTTCGGCCTTAAAGTATTAACCTACTTTATAATTTGGGGGAAGCAAATTCAGTTTCCCTTGTGTTCTGTGTCACTCTACACACTCATAGCTTGGGGATAACATACAGTGTTGACATCATTGATGAGGTCGGTTATGTTCTCTGCCAACAACACCCCAGCTCAAATAACATTTGTAAATTGACTCCTGGGTTTTTTTATCTATTTCCTCAACCCTTAGGAATTCCTGTCCCTAAAGAGCTTACAGAAATGCCAGAAGACCTGATTCAAAATTGACGTTTTTCACCCAAGAAAAAGATCATGGAATTGCAGACTTTCAGGTGAATCACGTATGATCACATTACCGCTGATTACCTCTATTATTATCACTTCTCAACTATTAATTTTTCATGCTGTTAAGGAGAGGCAAGAGTATGGCTGCTAAACACCTAGACCCTGAGGCCGATTGCCTGGGTTCAAACTTGGACTCTGGTTGTGTGGCTTTGGGCCTATTACTTGACTCCTCTGGTCCCCAGTTTCTAACTAAGATGGAGATAGTAATAGAATATATCTCATAAGGGGCGCCTGGGTGGCACAGTGGTTAAGCGTCTGCCTTCGGCTCAGGGCGTGATCTCGGCGTTACGGAATCAAGCCCCACATCAGGCTCTTCGGCTATGAGCCTGCTTCTTCCTCTCCCACTCCCCCTGCTTGTGTTCCCTCTCTTGCTGGCTGTCTCTATCTCTGTCGAATAAATAAATAAAATCTTAAAAAAAAAAAAAAAAGAATATATCTCATAAGATTGCGGAGAGGATTTAATGATTATTTATAGAACTTAGTGCCTGGCAGGTAGTAAGCATCATGAAAGTGTTATCTACCATTATTTTTTATTCCTCTTTCAATATTTTATTAAGGAATGAAATTAGTAGGTAAGTAGTGCTGCTGCAGAAAAGGAACTAAATTCTGTGGCAGTTTAGCTCACAGAACAAATTTTAATATTAAAAGGGTAAATATTAAATTCAGGAATTAGTTTGAAATGCAAAAACAAAGGTAAAGTACAGATGTTGGAAAAAGCAAAAGTGTTGGAGGAAAGTAAATAGCTTAAATTTTCCTAGTCAATAGTAATGAAATATCACCTCTTGTTCCTGCTCAAAATCATTTAACCACCAGATAATGTCCAAAATAGTTTATCTACCATTTGACTCTAAAACTTTATGAGACATAGTCCTCTACTCATTGGGAACCACCTACTCTCTTAAATTCTAGGATCCCTGCCTATTCAAACTCTAATTGGCCTCATTAGCACGGCAGGTGATGGCATGTTAGTCTCAAACTGTTAATTCTCCTCAGGGCACACACAAGAATATCCTTTAAAAGACTGTCTTCCTGATCAGGGACAGAAGTGATTGGTCCATCCTTCCTTAGACCTACCTTACTCCGTAAGAGATTTAAAGATTTTCATATACATGAAAAAATAAGCTTCCTTTCTTTCGTGTGTTTTAATATTATACATAATTTGAGCCAAAAAGAACCTGAGGCCAAGTGTCACCTTCTAATAAGGCCCTGAGTAAGTAAATTAATAAAAACAGCCTATGGGATACTCTTGTCTATTGTTGATGGGAAAGCAAAATGCAATCTCTTGGGAGAATTGAGAAATGTTACGGACTGAATATTTGTGTCTCCCCAACATTCATACACTGAAACCCTACCCCTCTCCTTGTGATGGTATAATAAGGTGGAGTCTTTGGGAGATAATTAGGATTAGAGAAAGTAAAAAAACCAGGGATGTACTGTATGGTGACTAACATAATATAATAAAAAAATATTATTATAAAAATTTTTTTTAAATAAATTTAAAAGAAAAAAAAAGGATTAGAGGAAGTCATGAAGTCATGAAGATGGAGCCCTTGTGAATGGGATTAGTGTCTTTAACAAGAGTCATGAGAGAGCTTGCTTCCCCTCTCTACTCTCTGCCCTGTGAGGATACAATGAGAAGTGGGCAGCTGTAACCCTGAAGAGGGTCTCACCAGAACCCGACTGTGCTGACACCTGGTCTTGGACTTCTAACCTCCAGAATTGTGAGAAACAAAGTTCTGTTATTTATAAATTACTCAGTCTGTGGCATTTTTGTTATAGCAAACTGAGCTAACGAAAGCAGGCAACATCCCACAAAATTACATATCCTCTACCCTTTGGCCCAGTGATTTCACTTCTAAAAGTCTATGCCCAAAACTCAAAATGGCAAATGCACAAGGATGCACAAGGCTATTCTCATCGTGACATTATTTTTAAGTGCAAAAGCCTGGAAACAACCCAAATGCACATCAGCAGGAGAGTACTTAAAAGATCCTGTGGCAGAGACGCCTGGCTGGCTAGGTCGGTTAAGTGCCTGCCTTTAGCTCAGGTTGTAATCTCAGGATCCTGGGATCGAGTCCCACATTCGGCTCCCTACTTGGTGGAGAGCCTGCTTTTCCCTCAGTCTGCCTCTCTCCCTGCTTGTGCTGTCTCTCTCCCTCTCTCTGGTAAATAAATAAAATCTTTTAAAAAAGAAAAAAAAAAAGATCTGTGGTATATCCACACAGTAAGGTACTGTGCAACTCTTAAAAAAGATTAGGAATTATCTCCATACACTGGTATGGAATAATCTCTAGAATACATTAAGCAAAAAGGAAAAAAGTTGCAAATCTGCTTTTTTGAAGATTGGTTTATTTGATCGAGAGTGCACACGTGAGTGGGAGGAGGGGCAGAGGGAGAGAATGAATCCTTGAAGACTTCTCCCTGCTGAGCCTGACTGGTGATTGATCTCTGAACCCTGAGATCATGACCGGAGCAAAAACCAAAAGTTGTCCACTCAACCGACTGAGCCATCCAGGCCCCTCATGCTATCTTTTTTGTAAGGAAATGGGGAAGGGGATGTACTTACATTTTCAATGAAACCAACATCTACTAAAAATGATTACCTATAGAGAAATACAAATGAACAGAGTGGAAGAGATGTAAATGCAGACAAAACTTCTGTGAATGCATCATCTCCTACAGTTCAACTTCAGGTTCACATGCATTTTTATGTAATTAGAAAATGAAATTTTATCAAAAAGATATCCCTAAATATTAAAACTTCAAAGTAACGTAACTGTACATTAATCAATCATGCTTTAATCAAATAAAAATACTATTTCATTTGACTCTAAAAACACTTTTTTTCCCCTTTTTTTAAGCAAGCTCCAGGTCCACATAGCGCTTGAACTCATGACTCTGAGTCATGCCCGGCAACCTTAAAAGCAGTGCTTTTCATATTTATCCTTGTGAAATATATTCTACGGACAAGAGAGAACCACAGAGACTCTTAATTGCATCCATTGGTGCTATTTATATCATCACTGTTATTTTGAAGCTATTGTAAGTATGTTTAAGATGAATCAAATAGGTAATTATGCTAATGTTGATAGAAACCAAGATTTTCAGGCTAAGAAAAAAACATTAAAATCCAAGAATTTAAGTAAAATCCCCTTTCTTTTAAAATAAAAAAGGAAACATGTCCTGACTCTACCTCTCAAATAGCCTAGAAGCAGTAACAACTGAGTAGCACAAAGCACCACTAGCAAAACACTGGGATCTCTCAATACCATTTCCCAGCAAAAAAGTGCCAGGGACTCTTGGGAGGACTGGCTGATTCTAGATGTGAGGAAGAAAATGTAAAAGCCCAAACACAGCGGTGTTTGAATTTGATACCTGAACTGTGGTTACATAAGAGAATGAACATCCTTATTTTTAGGACATATGTGCTTAAGTATTGAGGGATAAAAGGACATAATGTATGGAAACTAATTTTGAATGGTTAAAAAAAATAAGAGAAAGAATGATGAAACAAATGTAGCAAAATGTTAAAAAAAATTGGTGAACTTTGGAAAAGATATTTAAGAGTTCTATTATTCTTACAACTTCCCTGTAAGTTTGACATAATTTTAAATCATGTCAAAATAATTTTATTTTTTTAAAAAAAATTTAAAATATTTTATTTGAGAGAGAAAGAGCACATGCAGGGGGAGTGGCAGAGAGAGAGAGGGAGAAGCAGACCCCCACTGTGCAGGGAGACTGATGTGGGACTTGACCCCTGAGATCATGACCTGAGCTGAAGGCAAACGCTTAACTGACAGAGCCACCCAGGTGCCATCAAAATTATTTTGGTAAAATTTTTTATAAGCAAGGAAAATTTCAGTGAAACTCAATGGAGGTATCTACTGGACTAAGATGGGGCTATTAACTGAAACACACATATTGAAACAAATACTTAAAAAATCATGACTTCATATACTTGATCACCTTTGGAGGTTTCTAGGGCATCAGTTCATTACTCTAAAGACTGAGAGAATGAATCAAGCATCTTCCCCAGCTTTTCCTGTATAGACTTTATCTCAGGGTAGCCAAATAAGTGTTAGGGAAATGTTTTCCTTTATAGAATTTCAGCTAATGCAGAAAAAAAAAAACGGCAGAAAATCACTGTTTTGGGGCACCCAGGTGGGTCATTTGTTTGAACGTCTGACTCTTGGTTTCAGCTCAGGTCATGATCTCAGGGTCCTGGGATCGAGCCCTGCACTGGGCTCCACACTCAATGTGAAGTCCGCTTGAGATTCTCTCTCTCTCTCAAATAAATAAAATCTTGGGGAAAAAAAAAAAGAAATCACTGCTTTGCAACTCAATATAATAATGGATCCAGCAGTAGTCATTAATAGTTACTAAAACCATCAAATGAGAGTTTGATGGGGAACTCGATAGTGGAGGGATCAGACTGACAAGACCTAAATGCAAACCATGATTAATATTAGTTAGCATCATTAAAAGTGGGATAACCAGACATAATGTACCCCAGATGCAATGCAATAAGAATACACTGCATCCACTACACTTGCCAAAAAAAGAGAAAAAAGGAAAGGCAAAGAAAAAAAGGACGTGAATTTAATCAAGACTCTACAGCCAACTATCAGAAAATATGAAGAATAGGACAATAAGCTAAATACCACAAAAATCAAGTAGCCAAATCTATAATGTGGGACAATCTACTAGACAAATAATCTCATTTGTTTATAGGTAAATGACATGAAAAAGGAGAGGGGTGCAGTGACTGGTAGAGACTGAAAGGGACTCAGAGACTAACAGTCACACAAGGTACAAACTTTATATAGATCCTGCCTCAACCAACTAACAATAACGACAAAAAATTGGGACAGTTGGGGAAATCTGAATATAGATTGTATACTGAGTATGAAAGAAGTATTAAATTTTTAAGTGAAATTGTTATCAATGTGGTTTATAGAATGAAAAATTTGTGTCCTTATCATTTAGAGATGTAGTCTCAATTATTTACCAGTCATATTATTTTGCATGTCTGGGATTCTCTCTAAAAATATTCCAGAAAAATACATAGGGTGCATAGATGGATTAGCAAAATTAATTGTTAAGAATTAATTTTTGAAGCTGGGTGATGGGTACATGGGTACATTACTTAGAAAATGAAGGGAAGANGGATTAGCAAAATTAATTGTTAAGAATTAATTTTTGAAGCTGGGTGATGGGTACATGGGTACATTACTATTAAAAAATGAAGGGAAGAGGGCGCCTGGGTGGCACAGCGGTTAAGCATCTGCCTTAGGCTCAGGGCGTGATCCTGGCGTTATGGGATGGAGCCCCACATCAGGCTCCTCTGCTATGAGCCTGCTTCTTCCTCTCCCACTCCCCCTGTTCGTGTTCCCTCTCTCGCTGGCTGTCTCTATCTCTGTCGAATAAATAAATAAAATCTTTAAAAAAAAAAAAAAGGAAGGGAAAAAGGGGCGCCTGGGTGGCACAGCGGTTGGGCGTCTGCCTTTGGCTCAGGGCGTGATCCCGGCGTTATGGGATCGAGCCCCACATCAGGCTCCTCCGCTGTGAGCCTGCTTCTTCCTCTCCCACTCCCCCTGCTTGTGTTCCCTCTCTCGCTGGCTGTCTCTCTTGTCAAATAAATAAATAAAACCTTAAAAAAAGAAAATGAAGGGAAAAAAAGCCCGGAAAACATATCAAAACCCATTTGAGCTATTCTGTCTAATCACAGAACTGAATTTTATGCCTAGACTTAAGAGTCTGGACTCTTCATTGGAATAGCTTTTTGCTTTCCATTGTGAGTCTATTGTACAATCCACTTATCACACTATCTTCCAAATTAAAGTTGAAACTTTCACCCTCAATACTGCACTGGCCCCAGACAAGAGAACCATCAACTAATTTTATGAAAGAACACAAGAGGCACAGCTAGAGCACTGCCAGGGTAGCACTCTTTCTTCTATTCTCTCTCCCTGGGGGGGAAATTAGGTGTATTTTTTATTCCTTAAGCAGATTGTAGAATATGGCTTGATACGCCTCTGAACGTTGCATCACGTCTTACACATACCAAGCTCTTAACAACTCTCTGCTGACATACTTTACAATGACTTCTGGGTAACATGAGATGTTATCTGTGCACGTCTTAGCAATCACACGCAGAGCTTCAAATCCATCTAGTCAAGAAATCTTAATTCCAATATTTTAATAGGTACTCTTAAAATGGATATTTGCATGTTTTGCCATCTATAATATACTTCAGCATATATCTGTTAAGTTTCTACTTAAACTCTAGGAGTTGCCCCGTTAAGAATGCAGTTGAGGGAAGGTTAGCCATACCTGAACCAGGAAACCCATACTCAAGGCAGCTACAAACACGTTATCCATAATTTGATCAGCATCCAAAGTTTTGCTCATTAGTATATAAAATGTCAGGGACATTACTGTAGAATAGTGGCTCACAGACTAACATGAAATCAAAAAGTTGCTCTTATTGGTGAAATTAGAGTTTCAAGACATGCAGATTGTCTAAATTTATTTCCAATCCTTGCATGGACAGTTTATCTGAATCCATGCAGGCTTACAGTTTACAACTTCTTTAAAGATGGCACCTGGGGCTACATTCCTTGTTTACACCCTTTCCTTAAGGAGAACTGCTGGTTATCTTACAGTGGGCATAAACGTAACAGAATACTCTGTAACGCTGCCTTGTCTGCCTCAAGTAAACCCTCTCACAATGCAAGTTAAAGAATATAAAAAACAGAAAGCTGGGACTGCACCGAACTTACCAATTATACTCTTTAGCGCCGGCTTTGCTGAAGAATGTTTCTAATTGTCTGAACATGCGGCGGAATTCAGCCTAACACGTGTTTCATTACAACCCGGTAATGAGGATGTAAAAGACTGGCTATCCCACACCCGCCTCGACATTTGTGACCACTACCTATCTACGAAAAAACATCGAAGAGTTGAGAATGACAAAGTTAGCTTGGGTCAGTTCACAACAACTGACACATACAAAGTCATGTTTCTCAAATTTATTTTAAACATTTCACATTAAATGAAATTTAACCATAGTCATTACAGAGCATCACCACAATAGTACACACAAAGAACTTTTAAAATAAAAGACAAAAGAATACAACCTTCAACAAGTTAAATGCCACTTTACCATGTAAACAAAAATAAAACCCTGATGCTAAAAAGATACATATTCAGAGGTAAAATACATTTACAAAAACACTTAAACATTAACATAATCCACTAGGTCACATTCTTTGCGAGAGAGTACAAATATTAGTACCCCACATCTACAAAATTTCAGAGTCCTGTTAAAATCAAAACCATCTCTGGTTTATGATACAGCACAATTCATAAGGCAAAAATAGAGGCATTATCATCCAGTTCTTTAATTTCACTTGTATTTTAAGGCAAACTTGGAACTTTTTGCTTAGTATTTTAAAATAAACGGGACTTACACATGATAACTTGACAAAATTAACAATAAATTATCTCTAGTTAAATATGTGTAATATAAAAGACATATGGATAACAATTTTTCTCTCTACAGAGATGTAAACTGGATTTTTATTGACTCCATATTCACACCAGTAAGAAAACTTGTAAACCTGTAATATTTAAAACTTACTGTATTTTGCAATCTTTTCAAACGTGTATCAACACTGAATCAATATACTGTAAGTGAAAATCCAATATGTATCCAGCCACAGAATAAATGTATCTAATTAAGTCATGTCTAATTAAAGTGCTGTTTTACAAAGAAAAAAAAAGGTTAAGAAGTAGAACTGGATGTTAACTTGACATGTGACATCTTATAATTTCTTAGCTTTCAGACTACAGAGGTTATAGAGGTTATCACAAGTTTATTGAACTTTTAAGCAGTATATTTATTGTAGAATCTGATTTTCCTGAAAATGAGCACTTAGGTGACAATACCAGAAATCCAACACCACAAGTGAAAACAAATACAGCATTATATGTACATATATTTCCTTCAATTTTAGCCAGAGCCTTGATAGTATAGTAATTAATTTTTTAAAGTTTCTATAATTTTATTTTTCTAATAGAAAATATATTATCCAATTCCAGGAAGTTTAGAGTTCTATAAATATTAAGTTTTCTATAATTCTTTTTCATGTCAGTAAAACCTAATTGGACACTAAAGGACAAAAATGTCTACACATAAATTAGGTCTCTTAATCACTTCTGATGATATTGGCTATAAGGAATTAAATTCACACTTTACCATAATAGTTATTTGGGTACAGGTCTCCCTCACCATACTTTACTCTTTGAATTAAAAGACTTGTATCTTATTTATAGTTATTTCTAGCCCTGACAGAATCTGGCACAATATCACGTACACAGAGTAGACCCTCCATAATTTGTCAAGCTATCAAAAAATAATTTTTCAAAACCTAATGCCATTTTCCTATCATTAGATCGACCACTTCCTATAGTTTAACATTCATTCATATTTAAAACAATATTAGCAATAACCTATGGAACTTACAGAAACATCCTTTGGGCTACATTAAAAATCACTTAAGTTCTATTACTATATTTAACAAACACTAAATAGCCAAACACTCCTACCAGATTAAGTCTTCATAATTATGGAAGACAAGTATCTTCCAAGTGATAAGATTAATTTCTATTTCCACTGCCACCTTTTTCCCAAAATATTTCTGGACAATCTTAAATAGCTTTCTTCCCCTTGCCTGAGTATATAAAATTATTTCTAGAATCTTTAAGTGTGGGGATTTATAATCAAACATTTTGATGCTTTTTAACATAAGAAACATGTGACTTTAAATATACACAATTTGTCAGCAAAATATTCATGATGAAACTTCCCACAATACTTTATGAGAAGGTCTATTGTAAAGTTACCAGTTGTCAGGTTACAATACCTCTGGTTGTTATGAATAGTACCATAGGTTTAGTAAACTCAAAATTAGTATTTCTAAAGTTTGGGGTTTCTTCTCTTCTTTTTATAGCTTTTTGTAATTTATTCTCTAGTATATGGTTCCTACTATTGCCCAAGATGTTTTTCACATTTAGTCTTTAGCAGGATAAAGTTTAGATTTTTCCAAAACAATGATCAATATATGCCTTTGGTCTAATTTACCAAGTGATTATATGTTTTACAACAATTTGATAGTGACGATGATGATACATGAGTAAAACATTGTTAAAATGTGTAGTATAGACCTGTTTACAATTAAAATAGATCTTTACAGTCTTTCAAATTCCTTTATCTTTGGGGGAGAGAGGATTAAAAATAGTACTAATAGAACGCATTTAACAATTTGATATAAACAAAAAAAAACTGAGGACTTAAAATTAAGCATGTAATGAAATCTATTGAAATTGCTTTTCTTTAAATAAAGTCTAGGCCAATCACAATAGTGCACCTTGTTTCTATTCAATAGGTTTATTCAAATCAATTAAAAAGTTATTGCTATATATCATTATGTTATTCAAACAAGCAACATAGAAAATACTCAGCCTGTCAATTTTATTAGTAGCTCCTGTTGAGTTCTTAATTGGAAGAGACTAAAAATCACTTGCAAGGTTTTATAATCTGCGCAAATATTCATAAAGCATACTACTTACATGATTAAAGGTGACTTTACATAGTTTTGTACTATATATTTAAATCTACACTGGCAGTTTATGGAAGAACAAGAAAAACTGCAAAATGCCAGGCTACAAGTAGTTTATAACAGATGCTAATGAGCAAACCTATGTTTTATAATTACAAATGGCTTCTTAACAATAGTTTGGAATATTATGGCACTTAAGAATGCAGTATGAATTTTTTCTTAGGAAACAAATGTACACTGGTTTTGCAGAGACTATAAAGAGATAATACGCAGGTTACAAATAAATCAAGGAAAAGAAAACAAAACCACCACAGTACCAAAAATACAAGTACCGACATCCTAATAAAATGCAAAGTAATATGTTCAAGACTAACAGATATTTTCTAAAACATGCTTAAACAAAATGAGCTGGCCACTTATTTTAAATAAGCTGTCACTGGCTATAGCAAACAGTCTTGCTTGTTTCTTTAGTCAAAGTAGAACCAAATTTAGAACGATTACTCAAGTAAACATCGAGTTCCAGTTTTCCTCAGTAACGTTAAAATATTCAATTACCTAAGAAGTATACGAAGTAATGCATAATTGCCTAGTGCTTTATATTTAATGCATATATTTGTTTTTAAAAAGGACATATATCTAGCACAAGAAGAAGATTAAAAAAATGCATCTTTCTTTAGATCACTACTCAGGAACCATGAAAAGCATAACATGGGCCATTTAGATGATTTTTGGATGTTAACATTAGCATAATCACTAATATTTTTAATAAGCACAAATAAACCACGCTAGTAAAAATGAAAAAATACTATTAAAACATGTCATGCATATCTCATATTGAACATCCAAAAGAACATTATTATAGCCTTGTTATAGATCCTACAGTTAGCACCATTTTTATATCTGAACACTGTGAAAAAGCAACCGAATTTTTAGTTAAAAAACAAATTATTACAAGGATATGTGAAAAAAAATCAGTATGTACTAAGGGTGGTACTAAACATTTATCAAATATTTACATCAACACTGGGAAGCCTGGTCTACTATGAAAAAAATAAAACTGAAACTGGTATGCTTAACTTTCTATCCATGCTTAGCATAGCACAAGTGGGTAACTAAATTCATCCAGCATTAACCTGCCCTATAAAAAAGGCATAAACAGTAAATATCTGACTTCTTAAAATAAGCCCCCCAAAATCACAATAGTAAAAGCATTTGTTTTGGAAACTTATTACATCCCCAGCCCTAAAGCCATTTAGGAGGAAGAATATCCAGGTGACTCACTATGGCATATAATTTACAATCCTTAAAAGTACCCCCCTCAAAAAAGCAGCCCTTTATTTGTTTAAAATGTGAAGCATATGAATTTATATCCAACAGACAGTATCAGCACTCTGTCTAGTCATTCAACACACTCCAACATCTAAGCATCTCTCATCCTAGTAAATCATGGTGCATATATTAAGGAAGAAGGAAAGCTAAAAATTTTTTTAAAGCAGCAAGATTTTCTCCACATGTACACTTATGAACATAAAACTACTCTATCCCAGTATTAGGGGAAAAAAGTGCACAATTAAATTGGCAAGATCTTTCTTTCTTTCTTTTTTTTTTTTTTTTTTGATTATTGATTCACTGTAATCAAGAGCAACCAAACCAAAGCTACTTGTCAGTTCAAAGTACCCAACAGAACTTTGAGTCTTCATGCCTTTTCAAGTTAGAAAGAAAGTAATGTAGCTTTCGGATTTCAGGAAATTGGGCGTCCTTTCATGCGGCACAAAGTCCATCACCATACGACCTCTACCAGTCCACACTCCACACTTGTCAAAGCGCAGTTAATCCAAAGTTGCAACGACAGTATATCATGCCAGCTGAATCCAGCCACGTATCTGAGATAGGGTCATATTTCTGCACGGTATTCAGATAAGAAGAACCTGAGTGACCACCGACTACATAAAGGTAGTTATCAATTACTGCAGCACCAACCCCTAGGAAAAGTGGGTAAAAAGAGGGAAAAAACATGTTAACCATGAAGTTGACTTCTCACTAAAAATAAATTTGTATTTTAATGTTTTCTTAAAATACATTTCAATAATCTATTGTTAATTATACAATATTGCCATAGGTACTTACTGGGGAAAAAAAAAATCCCTTACCATGAAAGCAAGAGTTGAATCTTCCTTCCCCTCTCCTCCCCAATCCTACTCTCCCTCTCCACCACCACAGAAAAATACAAAGAATGTAGTATATGTCTTTATATGCTTTCTTTTCAGTTTATATTTACATATTTTTCAACAAATCATTCATCTTTATCAGGTTTTTAAATATGTTGAAATATTTGAAACATACCTTGAACGATACAACTTAGGCTTTAAAAATTCTACTGTATATACTGTTATACACAGTTCTAAAGAGAACAAGACTACCCAATGTTTTTTTCACATTCTTGTTATTTTGCGACTTTCCCTCTGACGCAAGAAATATCCCCAAAGCATTTCCATCAGCGACATAAAACCTTCCCCTTAAAATATTGTGATTTGAGTTTGGGTTCAAAGGTAATTTCTTCTACTCCTCAAAGATGTTTTTGTTTTACTCTGGGAACCCTGAAATTCAGGCTTTTCTAGAACTCCAAACACCCTGCGTATGTGAGAACGTTTGAAAGTTAACATACAGACTGCTGATGTACAATTAAAAAAAAAATAGAACAATCCAAAGATTCTGTGTGTGTGCAACATATAAAAAGATGACATTTGTTACATGGACAGAAGAGCTTCTGTAAGATACATTCTATCCCCACTTCTAAAAATGTGTTCTCCCAACTTTAAGAAATGATAATATGCACATAGGCATATTAAAGTCACAGTATAGAAGTCTATGTAGTTTTGTCAAATCAGTTGTCTCTCAAGTTTAGCACAATAAAGTTTTTGTTTTTGCTGGACAATACTCTTACTATTGTATTCCAAGGAACTACTATTCCAAGAATATCACTATAAGAAATACCACCCTCTATGTTTAGATATTAGTTAGTTATTATTACCTGTTCTGGGTTCTTTCATTGGTCTACACACAGTCCACTGATTTTGATGAGGGTCATATCTTTCAATGCTTGACAAATGTGAGACACCATTATGTCCACCCACCACAAAAATAAAGCCTAGCATGACACCCACACCAAAGTGAATCCTTTTATCTGCCATAGATGCAACCATCTCCCAGGAGTCCTTACTTGGATCATAACGCTCCACACTGCAAATATTCACAAAAGAAAAAATTAATTTGCATATTCCGTGTGCCACTCTTCCTACCAAAGCAGAATTAAAACCTACCATAGTTTAAGAAGTTCAAACAGACAGATATAAAACAAGAGTAGTTTGTCCCAGATGTTTACATTTTGCTGATAAAACTGCAAGGATAAAAGCTTACCTTGTGAACTGGGAGCAATAATGCCCGTACACTAGTTCATTATATCATACAAGCAGCAGGGTATATTAAGGGCATAGCGCTTCTGGAGTCAGGACACCTGGTCAAATACTAATGCTGTATACTTAGAGCCGAATGAACCCTAGCCCTAACGGTTTGGGTAAGTGTAATCTTGGATAAGCCCTTTCCTCTCACCTGAAAAGATGGGGATAACTTAACCTCAAAGGATTCATGTAAAAATAAAGTCAAATGAGCATACATGTTCTGAAAGGACTTTGAAAATCACAAATTAAATATAAATATTTTCTAAGGACACTAAGGATCTCTACATAGCTAAGGAAAAGGGAAGATGAAAAAAAGGAAAGGAGAGGAATTTTTTTGTCTTATAGAAGTCGTGGTGGGGGCGCCTGGGTGGCACAGCGGTTAAGCGTCTGCCTTCAGCTCAGGGCGTGATCCCAGCGTTCTGGGATCGAGCCCCACATCAGGCTCCTCTGCTATGAGCCTGCTTCTTCCTCTCCCACTCCCCCTGCTTGTGTTCCCTCTCTCGCTGGCTGTTTCTATCTCTGTCGAATAAATAAATAAAATCTTTAAAAAAAAAAAAAAAGAAGTCGTGGTGGTTTACTGCAAAGCAAACACTGCAGATTACATAACAATCTGGCCAGTCATAATAATCTCAGAGTGATTTAGGAGAATTCAGGGNTTGTGTTCCCTCTCTCGCTGGCTGTCTCTATCTCTGTCGAATAAATAAATAAAATCTTTAAAAAAAAGAAGTCGTGGTGGTTTACTGCAAAGGAAACACTGCAGATTACATAACACAATCTGGCCAATCATAATAATCTCAGAGTGATTTAGGACAATTCAGGGTTAAGTTTAAGTCAAGTCTTCATTCCAGAGAACACTTGGCATTTCCAAGTTGTATTATGGATATCCAAAGCAAATCAGAATTTCCCAAAAAGCTTCCCTAGAAAATCTCAGAAGGCCTTTAAATCTCTATTTTGACACGAGCGGGCACAAAGGCAGGCTTGTCAAGCCTGTTCTGGTCCTAACCTAACCCCTCAAAAAGCCTGAAGCATTTGAGAGTCAGTAGCATAATTCTGGAGCTCGGAACAGAGACTAGACAGTAGACTAGACTAGAACATAGACTAAGTTTAAGTCAAGTCTTCATTCCAGAGAACACTTGGCATTTCCAAGTTGTATTATGGATATCCAAAGCAAATCAGAATTTCCCAAAAAGCTTCCCTAGAAAATCTCAGAAGGCCTTTAAATCTCTATTTTGACACGAGCGGGCACAAAGGCAGGCTTGTCAAGCCTGTTCTGGTCCTAACCTAACCCCTCAAAAAGCCTGAAGCATTTGAGAGTCAGTAGCATAATTCTGGAGCTCGGAACAGAGACTAGACAGTAGACTAGACTAGAACATAGACTAAACTATAAATATTTCTGAATGGACATTGGGATAAAAGCCATAAGAGCCCAATTACTGGACAAGAAGAGTTGATAAACTATAGCAAGAACTTAAACTTCAAGAATATTATCTCCCAAAAAACCCTCGACCTTTTATCTTATAAATGTATGCAAGCACATTTTCAAAGAATAAAAATGCATGTCTATGCTCAAAATACTTTTCCTTTAACTAAGGGAGCAATAAAAAGGAGAAATACTTCAGCTTACAGAGAAATAAAAATTTATAGATGAAATGCTGTTGTGCCCTTGCTTTCTCAGTTAACAAACCACAATATACTCTTCCATTAAATGCTCACAATCAATAAAACACACACCACTCTAGTTACTACCAGAGAAAACCTTTGGAACAGCAATTTTCAACAGAAGTTCAGAATTATGATTAATTTTCCATATAAGCAAGTCACTTTGTGCTTTTATTTTTCTCATATATTTTTCTCCTTTATTCAGAGAATACTACAAAATACAGAAATCTCAAATTGAGACTACAGCAAAACTCAGGTACACAATGATACATGCATGATTATAGAATAAGAATCCAAAAAGGAATATTTAAATAAGGCTTTACGCTTATGATGCATAATATATAACCATATAGGAATTACATTTTCACTTTTTACTCTGCTAAGCAATGCAATAACAGACCATTTATACACACACGCACACCCATATTTATATACATTCACCACCCAAAATCTAAAGTTGTCTAACTTCATTTTATATTCAGATCTCTGAATTTTAAAATCTAGTCCAATTATATTAAATGAATGAATTTAAAATTTTATAAGAGGGATTTGATTCTTAGGTTTGTATTAAATCCTCACGTAAAACAATTACAATTACACTCATAGAGCAGATTAAATTTCCCAAATGCCTAACAATATTAGTTTAAAAATTAAAAAGGGAAGTTCATTCACACACACGAGTTGTGTATAAATCATTGTTAATGAGACTTAAAAATCTACAAGCATATACAACTTCATTAAGTTAAATACCTGTTCATGTGGGCAGGACCATACCCACCAATGGCATATATCATTCCATCCAACACGGCTGCCGCAAAACAGCTTCTTGTTGTGGTCATTGGTGCCACCGGTTGCCATTTTCTTATTTTAGGAATATACTTCTCTACAGATTGTAAATAAGATTGTCCATCATAACCACCTAAAGCATAAAGTTCTCCTGCAAGTACTACTACTCCAAGGGTACTTCGGCTCTCATTCATTCTCTCAAGAGAAGTCCAGGTATTTGTATCAGGATTCCAGCATTCTACTGAATTTTCATGTTTTCTGATAGTGATGCCAGGACGCACGTTTGTTTCAATACCACCTATAACATACACTTTTTGATCTAAAACACATATTCCAAATTCATAGCGAGGAGTGTTTAGGGGTGCCAAACCAATCCAAGAGTCATTCTGAGGAAAGTACATCTCCACACTAAAGAATAAGCAGAAAAAATTAAATTTTAAAAATCAAAATGGTTCCAAAACAAATAAAAATGTTTAATCTCTTTAATAATCAGGGACATGCCAATTAAAACCACAACAAACCATGACACATTTTCCAGACTGGCAAAAATTTAAAGTCAGATAATAACAACTGTTGGCAAGAATGTGAGCAAGAAATGCATACTCTTTTGGAGGGAGCATAAACTGGCACAAACTACACTGGAAAACAATTTTACATTATCTGGTAAAACCGAAGGTACAAAAATGTACTGACTCAGCAATTTCATTCATGTGTATCTACACTATTGAATGCCTGATATAAGTGGTTTTGCACGAGGACATACATACAGAAATGTTTACAATGGCACAGCACAATCACCCATCAAAAGGAGAATGGGTAAAAAAGATGTGGTATATCCACCGTAGACTGAGCAATTCCATTCCTAGATATGTACCCAAAAGAAATGCATACATGTGTTATGTGTGATGTTCATAGCAGCATTATTTCTAAGTCAAAAAGTGGAAACAGTTCAAATGTTCATGAACCATAAAAAAGATAAATAAATTGTGGCATATCAGAGAATACAGCAATGAAAATAAATTACAGCTACACATAACAGGAATGAATCTTTTTTTTTCTTTTTAACAGAAATGAATCTTACACATATAATGCCAAAGGAAAGAAGCCCAAATCGAAAGAATACATTCTGTATAGTTTCATTTATACCAAGTTCAAAGACATTTCTAATCTCTGGATTAGAAATGAGGATAGAAATGAGGACAGTGGTTACCTTTGGGGAGGGCAGGGAGGGAACTCCAGAGTGGTTTCTGGATGTTGGTCACGTACTATTTCTTGAACTGGTTTGTAACATTCACTTTGTGATAATTCACTGACCTGTACACTTGGGATTTGTGCATTCTTCTGTATGTGTATAACATCTGAATAAATTCTTATAATTAACAGGTTCATTATAGAAAGAAAATATTGTATTATACCCATATTACTGTAACACCACACACCAATGAAACTAAGTGCACTATTGCTTCATGCAATCTCACAGATGAATTTCATACACTTATTGTTCAGTAAGAAAACACATCCCCGAAGAATTTATGTAGCATTACTGTATTTATATAAAAATGTATAAAACCTAATGCTATATTGGGGCACATAAATATGTGGCAAAATTACAATGAAAAGCAAAGAATAATATGCAGAAAATTCAAAATAGTGGTTACTTCTAGGGGAGGAAAGGAGATGCATCAAGGAGGGACACAAGGGAATTTAAAGGTATTAATAGTCTATTTCTTAAGCTGGTAAATAGGTGCTTAGATTTTTTTCTTTATACCTTGCACGCAAATTATATATGGTCTCTTGCAAGTATACATATTTCATTTCAATGTCTCCAAACTCAATTGTGCAATAGTATAAAAATATATATTCTCTATCCAGTATAATTAAAGAACATTCATTCATTCAATAGTTAGTGAGTGCCTATATACAATTTTGTTATATTGCTTGTTTTAAAAATGTGAATTTGTTCCAATGAAAATGATACCTTAGGGAATTATTTGACCTTAAGCAGAGTAGTTTCAGTGAGGTGGTGGGGATAAATCTTGACTGGATTGGTTCAAGAGAGAATAGGAGATGAGGGAAAACAGTGGATATCGACTTTTCCAAGGACTTTACTATAAAGAGTAAAACAAATATGAGATAGATGTAAGGATAAGCAGGGAAAGACCACTGCACCCAGGGAAGACTGGTTTCATCTGGGAGCTTAAACCAGAACATATTTGCATGCTGATGGCAATGATGTAGTACAGCGGGGGGAAGATGACGTAAGAGAGAGATGGGATAAATGCAAGAGCAGAGCCCTTGTGCAGGGAAGAGGGAACGGAAGCTAGTAAGCAGAGAAACGGAGGGACCGGTCTTAGAAAAAACATGGTGGATTTGGAGATCAGAAGATGAGTTAGTACTCTTCTGACGGCTCTATCTTCCTAGTAGAGTAAGAGACAAAGTCATCCGCTTTGTCTGGTGGGTGGGGTTGGATGCTTTTATGGTACAGAACAGTCCTCCAAGGAAGTGGAAGACTAAATCGCTTAAGGAGAGTACAGGGGTTGCTGACAGTGCTAAGTGTGTAAGTGAGCCCACTTAAGTTGGGTATGTGTGTTTCTCTAGCCACATACTGCCGCTCAGGTGCAGCCATGGCATAAGTGGAGAACTGATTCTAACTAGATGAGCATGATGGAAGAAGGGCAAGGGAGCCATGAGTGTATTCAGAGGAATGATGACAGTGATGTTCCTGGAATCTAAGCTGAGTAAGGAGTGAGGTGAGGACATGTAGTGATCAGTGAGCAGTAAGTTTTCTGATTATAGGGCCAAAGGATTAAAAGTCTTGAAGGGAACAAAGAATGAGTGCAGTAGATGTACTGAAGTAAATAAGCTGGCAAGAAAGGAGGTGGTAGTCAGAGAATGGAATGTATGAAACCAAGATTTGAAAGTTTGAAGTCACTGGTAATGACAAAGTTGAAGTATAATCATGAAAATAGTGCCTAAGGTAAGGCAGAAAAGACTGTCAGAAGTGAGATCAAGGAGAGGCACCTGGGTGGCTCAGTCTTTAAGCGTCTGCCTTTGGCTCAGGGCGTGATCCCGGAGTCCTGGGATCGAGCCCCACATCAGGCTCCTCCGCTGGGAGCCTGCTTCTTCCTCTCCCACTCCCCCTGCTTATGTTCCCTCTCTCACTGGCTGTCTCTCTCTCTGCCAAGTAAATAAATAAAATCTTAAAAAAAAAAAAAAGTGAGATCAAGGAGAGAGGTAAAGTTGTTGGATAACTGTGGATCATACTATGGGGATGTTGAAATCAGCAAGAATGACTGTTTATATAGAATGATGAGAACGACAGTAAGCCAGCTATAAAAATCTTCAGGGGCACCTGGGTGGCACAGCGGTTAAGCGTCTGCCTTCGGCTCAGGGCGTGATCCCGGCATTCTGGGATCGAGCCCCACGTCAGGCTCTTCCGCTAGGAGCCTGCTTCTTCCTCTCCCACTCCCCCTGCTAGTGTTCCCTCTCTCGCTGACTGTCTCTCTCTGTCAAATTAATAAATAAAATCTTTAAAAAAAAACTTTAATAAATGAAATTACTAAAGGGATAGCAGATGTTGGCAACAAGGAGGTATATCAAATGATATAGCCTGAAGGCAAATGCTTGGAATGAGTTTAGATTCTGGAGAGAGGGGAGATGAAAAAATTTGGGAAGTGGATATGAGGAACAAAAAAAACACTTACCCAAACTTTAGGACCTATGATACATGAGATATGGGGAAACAAAACAGGTTTGAGAGGGCTTTGGCAAAAACAGTATCCTTAAGCATCAGTCATATTTCATTAGAACAAGAAGTTGAAAATAAAGGGGATTTTTCTCATGACTGAATATCCACAGGATATAGCAGACAGAATTGAGAAGTCAAAAAGAAAAGGGCTGGGCGATTAAGTTAAATTAGATGATAAACAGGACCATACAATAATGGTGTTAATAAAAAACAATATATTTGGGTTATGTCCCAGATTCCTAGCACAGAGCTCCTAAACTTCTTGGAATTTCCTGAGTAATAGGAATGTCTTTTGTTATTTTATAATGAGCCCTTTCCAATCACAACCTGAGTTTATGCTACTGAGGTGACTATAAGTGGCCACCCAGATAGCTTCAGGATGGGGCCCAGAAGCAAGAGTTATCCACCATGTGATTAACAGTCAGGAGGTTGAGCTCAATCACCAATGGCCAATGATTTGATCAATCTTACCATCATAATGAAATCTCCATAAAACTCCCTCAACAATGGGGTTTGGAGAGCTTCTAGGCTGGTGACACACTAAGAAGCTAGGGGTGGGTGGCATGCCCAGAGACAGCATGGAAGCTCTGTCCCTCTCCTCCCCACACCCTGCTCAATTTCTCTCTTCCATTTGGTTGTTCCTCAGTTGTACCATTTGTAATAAACTGGTAAGTAAAGCACTTTCCTGTTCTATGAGTCATTCTAGCAAACTTGAGGGGGGGTTTGTGGGACCCCCCAGAACTTTTAGTCCTCCAGACAGAAATGTGGGTACCGTGGGCACCCCATTTATGGCTAGCATCTTAAGTGGGGACAATCTTCTAGGACTAAGCCCTTAAGCAGTGGGGTCTGAGCTAACTCTGGATAGTGTCAAAATTATTGGACATGCATTTAGTGTTGGAGAACTGGAGAACTGATTGGTGTGAGAAAAAAACCTCTCAATGATAGTAAGAGTTCAGCTATGATGATGGATTTTCAGAGGTGATTTAGGTAAACTGAGATACAAGATAAAAAGGTTTTAGTCCTTACGGTTTTTGAGGGCAAATGGATAATTAGTTGTAATGAGAGCCTCTTTCTTGGAATCTGACCTGTAACTTAGAGCACTGAGGTGAGTGGTATCATGAGTGATGTGGCTCAAAGTCCATTTAACATTTAATGTATTAGCACAATTATTCAAAATCACTTCTAATGTAGTGCCATCCTTATGATTCCCTATGTGTAAACAGAAACAATACTCAGAACTTCCTGAGATTCCTTAAGCCACCTACCCAATCCCACTTCCCTCTTTTGCAGACCTCCTTCCTTTTCTAGTTTAAGGGAAAAACTGAGGCTACTGGATAGTATCTATCTTAAACTCCTTCTCCCACCTCTCCCCACTCCAGCAAACCTATCCTCATATTCTGGTTTCGAGACATAAAGAGTCCCTCTTCTTCACATTTAAAACCTTCTCCCTTTGGGGCGCCTGGGTGGCTGAGTCATTTAGTGTCTGCCTTTGGCTCAGGTCATGACCCCAGGGTCCTGGGATCAAGTCCCACATCTGGCTCCTTGCTCAGCAGGAAGCCTGCTTCTCCCTCTGCCTGCTGCTCCCCCTGCTTGTGCTCTCTCTCTGACNACCTTTGGGGTGCCTGGGTGGCTGAGTCATTTAGTGTCTGCCTTTGGCTCAGGTCATGACCCCAGGGTCCTGGGATCGAGTCCCACATCAGGCTCCTTGCTCAGCAGGAAGCCTGCTTCTCCCTCTGCCTGCTGCTCCCCCTGCTTGTGCTCTCTCTCTGACAAATAAATAAATAAAATCTTAAAAAAAAAAAAAACAAAACCATTCTACCTTTGCTTTTGAGACCAACTCCTTCCAATTTCCTCTAAAATCTTGCTTTATCAATGACCACTCCTCTATTCTATACCTTCACCTTATCTCTTTTTACTGGCATCTGATAATAAACAAACTCATGTCTCTCTCTCTTCTAGAACAAAATAAACAAAAACTTAACTCTGATTCTATCATTCTAAGTCTTCACAGTTTATTTCCTTATTTTTTATCTGCTATACATCTTAATCTGCTATAATATAGCCACAGCATTCCTATAATTCTGCTGAAATTACTCCACCAAAAGTCATTAATGATCTCCACAGAGCCAAGTTCAAGAGCCATTTTTCTATCTTTATCTGTCTGGGACGTTCCTTAGCATTTTACATTGTTAATGACACTTCTTCCTTCACCATCCTCTTCATCATGGCACACCATCCTCCTTCTTTGACTTGGCCCATACTAACCCTGCCTACCCCTTACTGTTTAGATCTTTGAACTTAATTTTTTTTTTAAAGATTTTATTTATTTATTTGACAGAGAGAGAGACAGCCAGCGAGAGAGGGAACACAAGCAGGGGGAGTGGGAGAGGAAGAAGCAGGCTCATAGCGGAGGAGCCTGATGTGGGGCTCGATCCCATAATGCCGGGATCACGCCCTGAGCCGAAGGCAGACGCTTAACTACTGTGCCACCCAGGCGCCCCTCAGCTCAGGTCTTGATCTCAGGGTCATGAGTGCAAGCCCTGAGTTGGGCTCTGTGCTGGGCATGGAGCCTACTTAAAAAAAATTTTTTTTTTCTTATAACAGATAGAAGATCAATTCATGGGTCTAAACATATGAACAGTTCTTATAACTTTTTAATAATTTATGTATGTTATATTTAATATTTGAGAGACCAAGAGGCAACTGGTCAAGAATTTTTACCATGTAAATTCACATTTGGAATTTTTTGTCATGACATTTTACTAATATGGTTTACTTTATGCCCATAATTAGTGCCTTTAAAAATAAGAGTAAACAATCAATTTTTGTAGTCACCATAACTAATATTCTACTTATAGTCCAGTCTCAATGACACTAGGTTTAGACTATCCAATTGGTTTAATTTAGACAATTAAAATGCAACTGAGACTTTCTAAAAGGCACAGGTCTATCAGTTGACACTGCTAAAACATCAATAGTTTCCTACCACTGGAGGGTGGCAATCTACTAAATTTTTGAAAATGGCCAGAAAGAAATCACAGTATTAAATAAACTAATCAAACATGAGAGCTTTCACGAAGCATTCCCATTCCAGGGTAAAGTAAAGGTAACATCCAGCTCTATTTTCAATGTATGAAAGTTACTTGTATGATGCTCCAAATCAAGGACTGGCAAACTATGGCTAAGGGCTAAATCCAGCCCACCAGCGACTTTTGTAAATAAAGTTTTGTTGGAACTCAGTCATCTCATTTGTTTACATATTGTCTATGGCTGCTCTCACACTACAGTGGCAGAGCTGAGTAGTCATAAGAGAACATATGGCCACAAAGTCTAAGATATTTACTATCTGCATCTTTACAGAAAAAGTCTGACAACTCCTACTGTAGAGTATTAGAAAAGAAAGCACTCTTTACTATTGTCGTTAAAAAATATTTATACTGGAGAAAACAAATACGTATGTCCACGATTTGTACTCAGTATCCTACTTTTCTTATTTCTTCGGTGATTGTTCTACTTGACGGTATTCGTTCAAACCCACTCTTGTCCCCAGCCTGCCCTCTCAATGATTCCTAGCTCTCCTCTTTAGCGTCTTCTGCTACAGTTAGCAATAATAAATCCCTACTGACCTGGTCAAATAATAACGTAAACAGTTTCACAAGTTAAAAGAAAAAAAAAGACATAAAATGGTAGAAAAGTAACCAAAATTCATAAAGTTTGTACATGGGGGAGCTGGGAGGAGGTTGTTAATAACTGAGAGAGTGTTAAAAGGAATGGATGATGATGTGATTAAAATAACCAGATAAGTGTTTTAGGAAGAATAGAAGAAACAAAAACAAAAACAAAAAGCAAATAAAGTAAATAGTAAAATCAAACTATTTAAAAAACAGAGAAAATTAGCACACTTAAAAAGTATAAATCTTTTAGCATCAATCCTTTAAGAAAGCCTTCTATTTACCTATCCAAACAGGCAAATAGTCCAGATTTTCCTCCTACTGCACAAAGTACTTTGGGAGCACAGCGAGGTCGGGTCGTCAGGACAGTCTGATGAGAGAGTCTATGTTCAGGCATAAAGTGGTACTTTAGGGCTTCATTCAAAAGATGTTTACAAGTGCGATCATCACGAATAAGATGATTTGCTTCATATAGTCTAGTGAGAAACTTAACACTCAGCAATGGTAATCTCACACTATTAAGTAGCTGTGCTAAGTATTTCTGACGTTCTTGTACGTCATACTTAATCCAAGACTCAAGTGCATAAAACACAGTCTCTTCTGTAGCTACATTCAAACAGTCATTGGAAACAATTTCATCCAAATCAGCATGTGTAAGCTCAAAAAACTCTTCAGTCTGGCAAACAGCTTCAAAATTCTGGCATATGTATTTAGTAGCCGCCAAATAAAGGTCATGACAACCATATGTCTCTGCAAAACGAGAAATTCCAATACAATTACCAGGATCAAGTTGGCTTTCAAGAAATGCACAACATTCTTTCAGAACAAGTTTTATCTGGAGTAGGTTTGCTGCTGGAAGGAGAGATTCAACTGTGTCCTGTGAAATAAAAACAGTTCCTGTATAGGCATACTCCACAATGGCCTGGAGAGCAGTTTCATCAATGCACTGAAACTCAACCTCATTGTTCTCTTTTTCAGAAAGGTTTCCAGTGAACATAGCTTTGAAATATGGGCTGATGCTGGCAAGTACCACTTTGTGAGCATGGATTTTAACATCACCGACTCGAAGAATGATGTCACAGAGTTCGTGATGTTGGCGAAGAAGATTCAAGCCCTGCAGAAGCTGTTCAGAATGTAAGTGGGTTAAGTTAGCAAGCATGTAGGTCGGGGATGTGTGGTCCATCTGCAGAAAAACAAAAAGCATGGGCAGTTATTTCAAAATAATCTTGCCTGTATGATTCTCTTTTCAAATAGTACAAAATAAATGAAATTTCTTGTTTATTGGCCCATTTGTTGGTTTTTAAATACTTTATACTAAATACTAGACTGAGGCTTTTAGCAATCATATAATTAACAATCAATAATTCAATTCCTATATTATAGATCCTAGGAAACAAAGGCCCAAAGGTTATGTGATATGCCCCAAACCACAACGGTCTCTTGATAATGGACTTTAGGACTAGAACTCTTCTGTTTCTCTTCATTAAATCCAAGTTACCACTGAAACAAAATGCAAATGTGGAAAAAAAAAAAAACAACCTAAAAAAAACGAGTTTTGAAACAACGCTAATAACTTTTTGGCTATTTTCTCAATAATATCAATGCCTGCCAATCTAATCAACAGATGCTTTAACTGGAAAGAAATTTCATGTTAGCTCACACACTTTACCCGAAGACATAGTAATTACTTTAATAATGGGTGCTGAATTTAACAAAAGTATTACTATTAACTAATTCAATAACAAACAGAAAAGTAATGTGAACACAATTTGATACTCTATAGTAAGGGCAATTAGGTATCTACTCAACTCTTCAACATAACTTTAGATCATATTCAATCAATCTTTTTGCCACTCTGTACTTCTGAAAGATGAAAAAGAATAAAAAATAAGAGAAAAGAAAAAAGATGAGAGAAAAAAAGAAGAAAAAGAAGCAACAGGGATTGTGGTAGGCTGAATGAATAATGGCTCCCCAAAAAGACATCCACATCCTAATCCCTGGAACCTTCGAATGTTATCATATGGCAAAAAAGACACTGAAGTTATAATTAAGGATTTTGAAATGGAGACATTATCTACTGGATTATCCAGGTGGGCCTTAAACGCAACCACATGTACCTTATAAGAAGATAGTAGGAGATTTGACACAGAAAGGAGGAAAGAAGTTAATGTGACCACAGAGGCAGAATGATGAAGCCAGAAACCAAGCAATACTGGTAGACACCAGAGGCTGGAAGAGGGAAGGAACACATTCTTCCCTGAACCGCCAGAGGGAGCACAGCCCTGCCAACACCTTAATTTCAGCCCACTGATAACTAATTTCAGAGTGTGAAAGAATAAATTCCTGTCGCGATTTGTTACAGCAGCCCTAAGAAATTAACACATGGATACTTCAGAATGGATCTTAGCAGTTGCTTAGAAATAGGAACTGTTTCCTTCCTACTTCAAGCATAAGTTATTGGGATAATAAAAAAGTAGACTTGATTCCAATTTTTAAAGTATTATCAAATAAATCAAAACATTCCAAACAGTATTAAGTAATATCAATACTGGTAAGACTGGGAGAGTGTAGTACTTTATTCCTGTACATTTTTAAGTGGAAATATCCATATATTGAAATTTTTATCTTCATCAAGAACTTAATCATTTCACACCTGTTTCAAATGAATTTTAAATCTATTAACAAATTATGTTATCATGGCCACCTAGCAGCTGATATCACTGACCTCCACTTCTGGTCTTTCCAAATAATTCCACACAACATCTAATAATAATTTTCCAGGGGCGCCTGGGTGGCATAGCGGTTAAGCGTCTGCCTTTGGCTCAGGGCGTGATCCTGGTGTTATGGGATCGAGCCCCACATCAGGCTCTCCCACTCCCCCTGCTTGTGTTACCTCTCTCGCTGGCTGTCTCTATCTCTGTCAAATAAACAAATAAAAATCTTTAAAAAAAAATAATAATAATTTTCCATCACGGTATGAACAAGACTCAAGAAATTGTTGGAAAAAAAAAAATTCTGGGTCTTAAAATAGGTACTTTACTCCAGAACAGAATACTGGTAAGAAGACAGCAATGATAGGCATGAGTTTAGGTCTAGATCTGTACTTTTACTTACTATAGTATTGATCTTTAATCTGCTTAACTCCCTTTAGTTTCAGTTTAATGAAAAAAATATCTTAACTAAAAAGTGAAAAATGAACAGGAATGGAAACCAGATATAGAAAATAAACGACAAAATTAAGAAAGCAGTCCTAGCTACTTTACCTCTGGTTAACTTCTCTCATCTTTATTTTTCTTATCTGCAAAATGAGATCATTATACCTGAACTATATACCTCACAAGGTTTTCGAGAGTCAAATTAGATACTGCACATGAAAATACAATAAACTGTTAAGAGTTATAAATATAGAGTATTATGATGAGGCAACAGAGGCACAACAGGATCAGGAAAGAACGGGGACCTTGGAAATATAGGATAATGAGTGTTAGCCCTAACTGGGTCATATACTGTTGTTATATAGAATTGTTACATTTCTTAATCTACGTATTAATTTTTTTATTCACAAAGTAAGAATACCTCCCTCTCAGAAAGTTACTCACATGAAAATGGTGTTTTAAAATGTAAAGGCAGCACACAACTTGAAGTGCTATGTATACAGCACTATAATGTCATTGTATTAAGTTGCCTCTTCCCATATCTTCACTTTCACAAATTCCCACTCTTTCCACAATGGCCTTTCATTCCAATTTAGCTCACATAATCACTATAGCTCTCTACAAATATTTTCTTGCCAAATGCCAGATTTTTGTCTTAACCTTTCTCCCCTTATCTTCTTTTCATCCAATTCAAATTCTCAAAAAGCTGGGTCAAAATTCACTTCATCTCTAAGTCTGTAAACATTTAAGTACTCAACTCCTTTACATGCAATTAATTATATGTGCTGTTTTGTATAACATAAAAAACTCATTGCCTGAGACTCTCAACTCTCATTTGTCTGATTTAACAAAGAGAATAGTATTCAGACTGAAAAGTGCAGAATAAACAGGAAAGGTGAATGGATACAGAAAATAAGAGAAGGGATTGAAAACGGAGCTATAGCTAATGAAACAAGAAAGGGAAACAAAAGGTAAACTGATTGGAAAGGAAGAAATAAAACTGTCTTTGTTGGCAGATGACATGACTGTCTATGTAGAAAATCTGAAACAATCAACGGAAACACTCCTGGAACTAATAAGCAATTATAATAAGATAGCAAGATACAAGGCTAATACACAAAAATCAATCACTTTCCAATACATCAGCAATAAACAAGTGAAATTCGAAATTTAAAACATATTACCATTGACATTAACACCCACAAAACATGAAACATTTAGATACAAATCTAACAAAATGTATACAAGATCTACATGAGGAAAACTATAAAATTCTAATGAAAGAAACCAAAGACTAAATAAATGAAGAGATGTTCCATGTTCATGGGTAGGAAGACTCAATATTATCAAGAGGTCAATTCTTCCTTACTTGAACTATAGATTCAATGCAATCTCAATAAAAATTCTAGCAAGTTATTTCACGGCTATGGCAAACTGATTCTACAATTGATATGGGGAGGCAGAAGATGCAGAAAAGCCAACTCAATATTGAAAAAGAAGAACAAAGTTGAAGAACTGACATTATCTAATTTCAAGAATTATTAGAAAGCTATAGTAATCAAAACAGGGTAGCAGTAGTGAAAGAACAGACCAACGAAAGAGAATAGAGAGCCCAGATATAGAACGACATAAATATAGTCATCTGATCTTTATCAAAGCAGCAAAGGCAATACAATGGAGAAAAGACAGTCGTTCCAACAAACAGCACTAGAACAACCTGATACCCACGTTAAAAAATGAATCTAGACACAGAGCTTACATCCTTCAAGAAAAATTAACTCAAATGTATCATAGACCTAAATGTAAAATGCAAACCTATAAAACATCCAGAAGACAACATAGGAGAAAAATCTAGATAACATGGCTATGGCAATGACTTTTTAGATAGTACACCAAAGGTTCTATTCATTAAAGAAAGAATTGATAATTTGGATAAGTCATTAAATAAAGAACTTCTGTTCTGAAAAGAAGACAATAGAACAAGAAGGCAAAACATACCTTGGGAGAAAATATTTTCAAGAGACACATCTGATAAAAAACTGTTATTCGATGGATACAGAGACGTGGTATATATATATAATGGAATATTACTCAGCCATCAAAAAGAATGAAATCTTTCCCTTTGCAATGACGTGGATGGAACTAGAGGGTATTATGCTAAGCGAAATAAATCAGTCAGAGAAAGACACACACCATATGATTTCACTCATATGTAGAATTTAAGAAACAAAACAGATGAACATAGGGGAAGGGAAGGAAAAATAAGATGAAAATAGAGAGGGAGGCAAACCATAAGAGAAACTGAACTCTAGGAAACAAACTGAGGGTTTGTCATGCTGAAAGGGGTCACATGCCTGAGACAGAAATGCTGGGTTACAGGAGGGGTGAGCACAGAGTCCACCGGAGACCAGGGAGATAGGAGTGACTGCTTTTCCCTGAGGGCTCATTGAGAAGTGAGGCCCTGAGCTTTCAGCTCTGGGGCCAGAGGTTGGGAGGCTGCCATTGTCATTCTCATCCTCTAAAGTTGCACAGGAAGCCTTCAGGAAACAAAAGTTACAGAGAGCAAACCAGAGCAGCTTACTTACCCTGGCCGCCTGGCAAGGGTGGTACAATTCCGCCTGGGGCAAATACACTTGAAAATCGATGCACCAGGCCTCTCACCCAGAAGATCAGCAAGAACATCCAGCCAACACCAAGTTTACTGATCAATGAGAACTGCAAAACTCCAGTGCCAGGGGAATATAGAACATAGAACTCATGGCTTTTTCCCCATGATTCCTTAGTCTTTAAACTTTAATTTTTTAAATTTTCTTTATTTTTAAAAAAATTTTTTCTTCTTTCTCTTTTCAACCAATTTCTTATTTTATCAACTCCTTTTTTAGATCTTATGTAATTTTCATTTTTACACTTACATTCTATCCCTTCATTGCATTTAGTCTTATTTTTGTATACATATGTTTTTCTTTCTTTAAAATTTTGGGTTGTAGTGTCTTCTAACAGACCAAAATACACCCAAAATCTAGTGTATGGCTCTGTTCCATTCATCCGTCTGATCATAGATTCTCCCTCTTTTTTTTTCTTCTTCCCTTGTTTTTTTGTTTTGTTAAAGTCTTTTTAAATTTTCATCTTTACACTCACATTCTACCCTTTCAATGTGTTTAATATTATTTTTGTATATAAAGTTTTTCTTTCTTTACAATTTTGAGATGTAGTTTCCTCTAAAACTTACCAAAATACACTCAGGAGCTAGCATATGGCTCTGTTCTGTTCACCTGTCTGTTTATATCCCTTCCTTTTTTGTTGTTTGTTGTTGTTGTTTTCTTTTGTTTTTCCTTGTCTTTTAATTTCCATTTTTAAGGTTACATTCTATCCTTTCATTGTATTTAACTTTATTTTTGTACATATATAAAGTTTTCTGGCTTTATAATTTGGGGATCTAGTTTTCTAAAAAACAGACCAAAATACATACAGAATCCAGTGCTCTATTCTGCTCACCTGATTATATCCTCTCTCTTTTTTTTTTTTCTTTTCTCCGCCCCCCCCCCAAGTTTCGAGTCTCTTCTGATTTGTTTAGTGTATATTTCTCTGGGGTCGTTGTTGCCATTTTAATATTTTGTTCTCTTGTTCATCTATTCTTCTCTGGACAGAATGACGAAACAGAAAAACTCACCTCAAAAAAGAGAACAAGAGACAATATTGACTGCCATGGGCCTAATGGATATGGACATTACTAATATGTTAGAACTAGAGTTCCGAATAACAATTATAAAGATACTAGCTGGGCTTGAGAAAAGCATAGAAGACACTAGAGAATCCCTTTCTGGAGAAATAAAAGAACTAAAATCTAATCAAGTCAAAATAAAAAAGACTATTAATGAGATGCAATTAAAAAATGGAGGCTCTAATTGCTAGGATAAATGAGGCAGAAGAGAGAATTAGTGATACAGAAGACCAAACGATGGAGAACAAAGAAGCTGAGAAAAGAGAGATAAACTACTACTGGATCATGAGGGAAGATTTTGAGAGATAGCCATAACATAAAGCAGAACAATATTAGAATAACTGGGATCCCAGAAGTAGAGGAAAAGGAGAGAGGGGCAGAAGGTATATTGAAGCAAATTATAGTGGAGAACTTCCCTAATCTGGGTAAGGAAACAGGCATCAAAATCCAGGAGGCATGGAGAACCCCCCTCAAAAATCAATAAAAGTAGGTCCACACCCCCACATATAATAGTGAAACTTACAAATCTCAGAGACAAAGAGAAAATCCTGAAAGCATCTCAGGACAAGAGGTCTGTAACGTACAAGGGTAGAAACATTAGACTGGCAGCAGACCTATCCACAGAGACCTGGCAGGCCAGAAAGGACTGGCATGATATATTTATGGTGCTAAATGAGAAAAACATGCAGCCAAGAATGCTTTATCCAGCTAGGATGTCATTCAAAATAGAAGGGCTTCCATGACAAACAGAAATTAAAATAATTTGTGATCACCAAACCAGCCCTACAAGAAATATTAAAAGGGATCCTCTTAGCAAAGTGAGAGCCCAAAAGTAACATAGACCAGAAAGGAGCAGAGACAATATACAGTAACCGTCACTTTACAGGCAATACAATGTCACTAAATTTGTATCTTTCAATAGTTACTCTGAATGTAAATGCGCTAAATGCCCCCAGTCAAAAGACACAGGGTATCAGATTAGATAAAAAAGCAAGACCCATAGATATGCTGTCTGCAAGAGAATAATTTTAGACCCAAAGACACCTCCAGATTTAAAGTGAGGGGGTGGAAAAACATTTATCATGCTATGGACATCAAAAGAGAGCTGGGGTGGCAATCCTTAAAATTTTAAACCAAAGACTATAATAAGAAATGAGGAAGGAAACTGTATCATAATTAAAGGGTCTATCCAACAAGATCTAACAATTGTAAATATTTATGCCCCTAACATGAGAGCAGCCAATTACCTAAGCCAATTAATAACAAACTCAAAGAAACACATTGACAATAATACAATAATAGTAGGGACTTTAATACCCTCCTCACTGCAGTGGACAGATCACCTAAGCAGAAGATCAACAAGGAAATAAGGGCTTTGAATGACACACTGGACCAGATGGACTTCACAGATATATTCAGAATGTTCCATCCCAAAGTAACAGAATACACATTCTTCTCCAGTGCATATGGAACATTCTCGAGAACAGATCACATACTGGGTCCAAATCAGGTCTCAACTGGTACCAAAAGATTGGGATCATTCCCTGCATATTTTCAGACCCCAATGCTTTGAAACTAGAACTCAATCACAAGAAGAAAGTTGGAACGAACTCAAATACATGGAGGCTAAAGAGCATCCTACTAAAGAAGAATGGGTCAACCAAGAAATTAAAGAAGAATTTTAAAAATTCATGGAAACAAATGAAAATGAAAACACAACTGTTCAAAATCTTTGGGATGCAGCAAAGGCAATCCTAAAAGAGAAGTATATAGCACTACAAGCCTTTCTCAAGAAACAAGAAAGGTCTCAAATATACAACCTAACCTTACACCTAAAGGAGCTGGAGAAAGAACAGCAAATAAAGCCTAAAGCCAGCCGGAGAAGAGAAATAATAAAGATTAGAGCATAAATCAATGAAATAGAAACCAAAAGAACAGTAGAACAGGTCAACAAAACTGGGAACCGGTTCTTTGAAAGAATTAGTAAGACTGATAAAACCCTGACCAGACTTATCAAAAAGAAAAGAGAAAGGACCCAAATAAAATCATGAATGAAAGAAGAGCGATCACAACCAACACCCAAGAAATACAAACAATTATAAGAACATATTATGAGCAACTATATGCCAAAAAATTATGCAATCTGGAAGAAATGGATCCATTCCTAGGGACACATAAACTACCAAAACTGAACCAGGAAGAATTAGAAAAACTGAACAGACCATAACCAGCAAGGAAATTGAAGCAGTAATCAAAAATCTCCCGACAAACAAGAGCCCAAGGCCAGATGGCTTCCCAGGGGAATTCTACCAAACATTTGAAGAAGAATTAATACCTATTCTTTTGAAGCTGTTTCAAAAAATTGAAATGGAAGGAAAACTTCCAAACTCTCTCTAGGAGGTCAGCACTACCATGATCCAAAAACCAGACAAAGACCCCACCAAAAAGAATTACGGACCAATATCCCTGGTGAACATGGATGCAAAAATTCTCACTAAAATACTAGCCAAGAGAATCCAACAGTACATTAGAAGGATTATTCACCATGACCAAGTGGGATTATTCCTAGGCTGCAAGGCTGGTTCAACATCCACAAATCAATCACTGTGATACGCTACATAAGTAAAAGAAAGGACAAGAACTACATGATCCTCTCAATAGATGCAGAAAAAGTATTTGACAAAGTACGGCATCCTTTCTTGATTAAATCTCTTCATACTGCAGGGACAGAGGGCACACACCTCAGTATCATAAAAGCCATCTATGAAAAACCCACAGCAAATATCATCGTCAATGGGGAAAAACAGAGAGCTTTTCCCCTAACATCAGGAGGACAGCAGGGATGTCCACTATCACCACTGCTGTTCCACACAGTACTAGAACTCCTAGCCTCAGCAATCGGACAACAAAAAAAATAAAATAAAAGGCATCTGAATCAGCAAGGAAGAAGTCAAACTTTCACTCTTTTTAGATGACATAATACGCCACGTGGAAAACCGAAAAGACTCTACCCTAAAACTGCAAGAAATCATACAGAAATTCAGCAAAGTGGCAGGATATAAAACCAATGCACAAAAATCAGTTGCATTTCTATACACCAAAGAGACAGAGAGAAATTAAGGAGTCAATCACATTTACAATTGCACCCAAAACCATAAGATATCCAAGAATAATCCTGACCAGAGGCAAAGGATCTATACTCCAAAAACTACAGAACGCTTATGAAAGAAATTGAGGAAGATACAAAGAAATGGAAAAACGTTCCATGCTCATGGATTGGAAGAACAAATATTGTTAAAATGTCTATGCTATCTAGAGCTGTCTATGCACCATCAACTTTTTTCACAGAAATGGAACAAACAATGCTAAAATTTGTATAGAACCAGAAAAGATCCCAAATAGCCACAGGAATGTTGAAAAAGAAAACCAAAACTGGTGGCATCACAATTCTGGACTTCAAGCTCTATTACAAAGCTGTAATCATAAAGACTGTATGGTACTGGCACAGAAACAGACACACAGATCAATGGAACAGAATAGAAAATCCAGAAATGGACCCTCAACTCTATGGTCAACTAATCTTCAACAAAGCAGGAAAGAATATCCAATAAAAAAAACACAGTCTCTTCAACAAATGGTACTCAGAAAATTGGACAGCCACATGCAGAAGATTGAAACTGGACCATTTCCTTAAACCATACATAAAAATAGACTCAAAATGGAGGAAAGACCTAAATGTGAGTCAGGAATCCATCAAAATCCTACAGGAGAACACAGGCAGCAACCTCTTTGACCTTGGCCGCAGGAACTTCTTGCTAGACATGTCTCCAAAGGCAAGGGAAACAAAAGCAAAGATGAACTATTGGGCCTTCAAGATAAAAAGCTTTTGCATAGCAACGGAAACAGTCAACAAAACCAAAAGACAGGTGACAGAATGGGAGAAGATATTTGCAAATGACATAGCAGATAAAGGGCTAGTATCCAAAATCTATAAAGAACTTATCAAACTCAACACCCAAAGAACAAATAATCCAATCAAGACATAGAAGACATGAACAGACATTTCTCCAAAAGAAGACATCCAAATAGCCAAGAGGCACATGAGAAAGTGCTCAACATTACTCGGCATCGGGAAAAACAAACCAAAACTACAATGAGATACCATCCCTCTCTAGTCAGAATGGCTAAAATTAACAAGTCAGGAAATGACAGACATTGGCGAGGATGTGGAGAAAGGGGAACCCTCTTACATTGTTGGTGGGAATGCAAGCTGGTGCAGCCACTTTGGAAAACAGCATGGGGATTCCTCAAAAAGTTGAAAATACAGCTATTCTACAACCTAGCAATTGCACTACTGTGTATTTACCCCAAAGATACAAAGGTAGTGATCTGAAGAGTTACCTACACCCCAATGTTTATAGCAGCAATGTCCACAATAGCCAAACTATGGAAAGAGGCCAGATGTCCATTGACATATGAATGGATGAAGAAGACGTGGTGTATAAATATACAATGGAATATTATGCAGCCATCAAAAAATGAACTCCTGCCATTTGCAATGACCTGGATGGAACCAGAGGGTATTATGCTTAGTGAAATAAGTCAATCAGAGAAAGACAATTATCATACAATCTTATTGATATGTGGAATTTAAGAAACAAGGCAGAGGATCATAGGCAAAGAGAGGAAAAAATGAAACAAGAGAAAACCAGAGAGGAAAACAAACCATAACAGACTCTTAACCATAGGAAACAAACTGAGGGTTGCTGGAGGAGAGGGGGCAGTGGAAGGATGGAGTAACTGGGTGATGGACATTGGGAGAGTATGTGTTGTAATGAGCCCTGGGTATTATATAAGACTGATGAATCAATAAGACTGATGAATCACAGACCTGTACCCCTGAAACAAATAATAGATTATATGTTAACTATTTGAATTTAAATAAAAATTTTAAAAAAAGAAATATTGAGAATAAAGTTTAAGTAAAGAGATAATACTTTTAATGCTTAACAAAAACAACTCAAACTAAAAACTTTAAAAGGGCAAGGTAAAAATAGGGAACTTAAAATGAATTACACTGGAGGTTTGTCATAATATCATTCTTAAAATTTTTAATTTGACGCCTTTCCTTTCTGAAGAAATCTGACTTAAGAGAAATTCACTAAAATTTAACTTTTTTTAAGAAGCTTTAAAACAATGGTTCTCAAAATATGATCCTTGTACCACCATCAGCATCACCGGGGACCTGCTACGGATGAGAATTCTTGAGCCCAACCACACATCTAAGAAATTCAGAAAGTACATAGACAGGAAGGGGCAGCAATATGTGTTTCAGGCCCTCCAGGCAACTGATATGCATGCTAATGTTTGAGAACTAGTTAAAATATTGCCAGCACAAGTGTAACTACTAAAAAAAATCATCCTACGTCATACTGTAACTCCTTCAAAATTATGAACTACAACTGTGAGTATATTTGGTTCTCAGCTATTTACCTCTAAATGGCTAAAAATAAATCAAAGAAGCAATAACTTCTAATTTTTAAAACCTCACCTCATTGACAATTTCATCTCAGTGACAAACTTGTACAGAAGAAAAAGCAAGTATCATGGAAAACCGCAAAGAACAGTGAGCAATTTGAGTTCAAGGCTACATTGACTACTTAATAGCTGTATACTTTGGGCAAATTACTTATTCTTGACTTGAACTTTGTCATTTGTAAAACCCATTGCTGTGGATTAAATACGATGTTTGGTTTGGAAAAAGAGACCAATGGAGAAGAATTAAAATACAGAAATAGATCATTTAGCCTACACAAATTTAGCTTATGATAAAGGCAGTATTTCAAAATCAATGAGGAAAACAGGGTTTTAAATAAACATGTTAGAATAACTAAATAATAGCCTTATAAAAAATAGGTAAAATTAGATCCCTTCCACAAATCTACACCAGGATAAACTCCTAATGGATCAGAGGTATGAATGTAAAAAATTAAATCATACAACATATTACAAATAACAGGGTGAATTTCTCTGTAACCAAGATTAGAAATAATTTCCTAACTATGATACAAAACCCAGAAGCAATAAGGGAAAAGACAGATCAACTTGATTACATTATAAAGCTTTAACTAGCTAAAATACTTTGACTAGCTAAAGAAATCATAAGCAAAGGAGAAATCTGAGGTTGAGAAAAATATCTGCAACATATGTAAAATACATATCAGAGTATGTATAACATTTCTAAAATATTCTAGTCCTACAGGAAAAATAGACTAAAGAACAGCTAGTTAAAAAATGCAAATGGTTCTTAACTATATGAAAAAATCACTCAACTTCACTTATGATCAAATAGATTAAAATGAGTTAATAGTTCTTTCTTGGCAATACACTGTGTTGGTACGACTGTGAGAAACAGGCATTCTCACAAGTTGCCGTGCGAATATTAAATGATATAAGATCTCTGGAGGTAAATCTGGAAAATCCAGCAAAATAACATTTGCATTTACCCTCTGACCCAACAATCTGACTTCTAAGAATTTACTCAAAAAGTACAATGGCAAAAAATATATAATGACAAATACAAAAAGTTAATAATTGCAAGTCTATTTGTAAAAGCAAAATAATAATTCTTTATGCTTATTTTTATGCTTGAGAGACTAAGATATAACTGACCAAGAATTTTAAAATAACTGTAAGGTACACCAACAAAAGAATGGTTGAAAAAAAAAAAAACGACATATCCATGCAATGGAGTGCTATGCAGCTGTGGAAAAAGAATGAGGGATCTCTATACATACAGCTCTAGAGAGATCTCCTTGATCGAAGTAAGGAAGAGAAATATGTGTATAGTACATCACCACTTATCTAAGGGGAGGTGACAAGCTTACAGGTTCCGTTATATTAAAAAACAAAGGAAATCTTAAAATATTTTTTAAAAGGTTATCTACAGAGTAGAGGGGATAGATAGAAGCTAGACATCTCCAAATATATTCCATTTTATACACTTGCCTATGGAATCAGTAAAGTATTTTACATAATTATACAATAAAATTAAATCTTAAAAACACAATCCATAAGAAACTTGAAAATTAAAGGAAGCAAAGGAACCCAATATTTATCTAGTTAGTGACCTAACCATACCATTCCAAATAACTTTAAAACAGTAATTTGATGGTCTGTTACTAGTGGGATATGCCCTAAAACAAAACAAAAAACTTTATGCTATTTTCAGTAATCACGTTATCGGTGAAAGTGTTATTTGATTCTGAAACTGTTACGTGTGCATTGCAAATTGTTATGTGTGCATTGCATAATTACAAGGCATTTCTAATATCATCATCCCTAGGGTCACTGTGATCTGTAATTCTCAACAGAGGAGAAAAGAGATAAAGACATAAGATTGAGATATTAAATATAAACCTTGTACTCTGATTTTGAATAAAAAGTATAAGAGGGAATAAATCTATATACAGAAACATTAATTACATGTATACTATATATTTTATGTATATGATATAGAAAATACATATGAGATATACAAATGTATAAAATATATACATTATTTTAAGGAAAAAGTTAATTATATTTCCTAGCTCTGTTTACTGAAAAGGGCTAGGAATTATGACCAACCCAGTAGCAAGGAGCACTCCTACCACCCAGATGTGGTCCCTAAATATCAATCCCTCCCCAAGGGATCAGAACTCCTTGTTCAAATGGCTGATTCAAGTCCTAGGCAGAAAATGTCAAGATAAATTTGGAATCTTTACATACTAGATAGCAAGAAAGCTATCAATGACAACTAAGGTTATAAAAAACAGGAACTAAACTGAATAGGCAGGCTATCACTAGTCAAAGATGGGACAAAGTGAGTATCAATAACTGCAACTGATTAAAAGATATCAGAAATGCTTAAAACCATGAGTCCATAATGATAATACAATTATGACAATTTAAAGAAAGTCGTAATTCATCAGCACTGGAGGATGCTAATGAACCAACTTATTATTTGAAACCTAGTAAATAAAGGGAAAGAATTGAACATTTATCACGTCTTTCCAATACTAACTGTACCACTGGTACCAAATACATGAGGGGAAGTTTCTTTTTATAAAAGTACTCCAGTTAATAAATAAAGAAGGAACGATGGAGTGTCACCATTTCACAATCTCAATGAATAAATGTAGGTATTGATCAAAAGCATTGATTATGAAGGGCTGCTAATATCACAAAGAGAAGACAACCAGACATCAGGATCTTTTGATAGAAGACCGTAATATCAATTATAGATATTGTTGACTTCCCAGCCCCCCACACACCCCAAAATCAAACATGCAGTCCACAGTCTAGATCCGACTATTAATCTACAAGAAATACAGAGAACAGAAGCAGCATCTTAAACTGTAACAGAAGGATGCAATCAGCAACAACATCCTGACTGTGAGAAACTGTATGGAATAACCTAGATGCTTCCACAAATAAACTGAAAGAAATTAAAAGAAAATGAACCTACAAATCAAAATAAACTTGAAAGACATATCAAACAAATACAACTTGTGACTGTACAGGTGTGTGTGCATGCATGCAGACACATGCGCACACACACCCGGACACACACATGTAGGAGACAACTGGAAATTTGTAAACTAACTAGATTACTGATTATATTAACTAATCACTGTTGCTGAAAAATGATACTGTAGTTATGTTTTTAAGAGTTATTTTTTATATACTAAAATGTTTGTAGGTAAAATAATATGATATCAGGGATTTGCTTAAAATAATATGGGACGAGAGGCACTTGGGTGGCTCAGTCAGTTAAGCGTCGACTCTTGATTTTGGCTCAGGATTTGTTGTCAGGGTTGTGAGACTGAGCCCCACCTCAGGCGCCACACTCAATAAGGAGTCTGCTTGAGATTCTCTCTCTCTTTATCTCTCTCCCTCCCTTCCCTGTACCTCCCCTGGCATACATGCGCACATTCTCTAAATAAATAAATAAAATATTTTTAAAAAAATAATATGGGATGAGTAAGTGGAGATGTAGATGATGTCCTGAGTTGCTAACTGTTGAAGCTGGGTGATAAGTACATGAGGGTTTATGATATTATTCTGTTTTTGCATGTTTTTGAAATTTTGCACACAGGAAAAAAAGAATGTATGTATAGGGCACTAAGCTTGGCATAAGACTTAGAAATGAAGAATCTGAAGTTCAGAGAGTTTAAATGAATTAACAAAGATCATACAAGTAGTAAGAGACGTTACTGGGACTATAACGTTTTCTTTTTTTTTTTTTAAAGATTTTATTTATTTATTCGACAGAGATAGAGATAGCCAGCGAGAGAGGGAACACAAGCAGGGGGAGTGGGAGAGGAAGAAGCAGGCTCATAGCAGAGGAGCCTGATGTGGGGGCTCGATCCCATAACGCCAGGATCACGCCCTGAGCCGAAGGCAGACGCTTAACTGCTGTGCCACCCAGGCGCCCCGGGTCTATAACGTTTTCTTAATCTAAGAACAATGTTCTCTATGTATTACATTCAGAAAATTTCAATGCTGAACAGCGTAGACTTGCTCAAAATATTTACTGAACCAATTTATAATTGTTGCCCCTCCTGAGGAAACTATTCTATAAAGAGCTAGGTGGAAAAAGACCTTTGACTGTCAAGATGTGCCAGTTACTGTTCTAAACTTTTCACCTATATTAACTCCTTTCATCCTCAGAATAATACCATGAGATAGGTACTGTTGTTGTTATTATTCCTATTTTATAAAGTAAGCTGAGGCACAGAGAAATTAGGCCCAGGCAAGATTTAAACCTTGGCACGTTGTCTCCAGAGTTCTTCATGACTATGTTATAAAGCCCCACTTATAATCTCTTAACCTTATTAAAGTTTTAACTCAAACAAGAATCTAAAAAAGTGCAGGACAGAAACTTAAAAATTGTTAGATCACATACAACTACACATACCTACGTAAAATATATACAAATACTATGTAGATCAAATACAATAGTACATCAGGGCTTTAAAATGAATTACAGAAGGATCAATGGAACTATCATTCCCTTCTGTTATTTATAAAATGGCAGCATTCTTGTTACATAAATGTGCGCAACATAAAGACAATGTTATATAAAATCAAACTTTCCACAGTTTACAGCAGCTTCATAATTTTAGATGCTGAAACAAAGCTAATAAAGGTCAGGCTGTGAGTTTAGTAACTACTTAATTGACACCTAAGCTACAAAACAGTGGTGCTGAAATCAGCTGGGAGACAATTATCTGCTACAACAAGAGCAAATAAATGGTGATGGGAAATAAGAATTGTTAAAAAAAATCTAAACACACATATACTTTGCTGTAAAAAGTGTGATTTATAAAAAATGAGAGTATTTTATCAGATCAGTTCTTTTCTTAAATTTCTTTCCCACAGTTCAACTCTCCTCACAGAAGAATTCAATTAATGATGGCATATTATTTTATCAGTGGGCCCAAGAACAGGTTGGCGTATTTTCCTATTATTTGAGGTTGACTTTCATTATATCTGGAGAAACAAAAGTAAAATTAGAAGCCTGCTATAATATGAATCATTATATCATGAAGTCAGAAATAATATGAAAGAAAACCCTCAAAGCCTTTTTTTTTTACATTCAGCAAAAGCTGTAAGTTACATAATTAGTCTGTCCACTGAAAAACTGGTTGCAATGAAAGTGAAATACTGTTAACTTTCACAGATTAGTACCAGAAATGCAACAAAAATTGGATTGTTTAAAATTATAGTTTTGACTCAGAAATGCACAATGACTTTGAAACATAAACCTAAATAAATGAAAATGTATCTCTGATATACATCAAGAAAACCTGTAAGTTCACATACATAAAAATAGACTCATAATTTTTTAACCTTATTGAAGTTTTGGCTCAAATAAGAAACTAAAAAATTTAGAACAGAACCCCAAAAAGGAAGATTAAAATATATATAATTAAATAACAAAATATATGAATGATTAATATTGGAAAAATCAAATATTATCCTATACTTTCAAAACTTTTCCCCACCAAAACTATTCCAAAGCTCTAACCAAGTAGCTACATTGACTAATTTGTTTTACTTTCTTTCTCTGTCCAATTAATTTCCATGAAAACATCCATAACATGTGCCACAGCACATAGATGTAACTTCAAAAAATTATTGTGAAAATTCAATGAGTCAATATTCATTAGGTATTTACCACCCTGTACGACACAAAGCAAACAATCAAAAAATGGTAGTCTCATCATGACCTGTTAATAGCAGCTTTTCTTTGCATAGTATTTCTTCACAGTAACTTCTTAAACTATACAAAAGTCTTAATAGTTTATAGAATTCACACTGATTTCTAGTATTCCTGGATGTCTATAAAATTTGAGTAAAAACACAGAAAAAACTATGGTGGCTCATCCAGCCAATTAATATCTTATCTCTGACTGTGGAAATAAAAGATGTTTTAGGGCAATTGTGTTTATAAGTACAGCTCAAAAAATTAATGTATCACAAATATTCCTATAATCCATTAATTTAACTAAACTTTTTAAAAAAGTATTGATATTTTTAATTTGTTTTACCTGAATTTGGTATTTTCAATGTATTATTAATTATAGCCTTTCATCTTTCAAAGGTGTACTATTAAATGCACAGTATACTCCACTATTCTGGAATTTGATTCAAAATTTTTTTATCCTATCTCTACTTACAGCTAAATATAAAAGGTTTTTCTAGTTAATACACAATTCCTACAATTCCCTGGATTACTTGGATTCAAGAGTAAGATTTATTTAAATTTGCTCTGTCAAAGAAATAAATAGAATATACATTAAATGAATGAGATTTGTCTTCCACAAAATAATCTTAAAAGATAATTAGTAAGATACATGATGTTGATAAGGTCCCATTTCCTAAATATCCACCATGAGGCTAATGCATCTAACATGCCTTTATCAAAGAAATTAAATGTAACAGATATAAAATAAATTGCAATCTGTAACATAATATCTACGGATCCCTGAGAAAGGGGGTCAAAATGAAGACTCATTTCGCTTTGTTCTAAGAGAAAGGACACAATAACTGGTCGGGTTAAGTATCCACAACCCTTGAAAAGTATTCTCTGTGAAGAGAAGGAGTAATTCTTGAGCTTCTACCATAAGTTTGATGATGATACATCATTCAAGACTTTCCAAGTTCCTTTTCTTTGATTTCATGATTACCACACAACCTCCACTTCCAAGTTCTTCAATACAGCAAAGAGTGCACTGGATTTTTCAACCTGAAAATTCTGATCACTGGAGAGGGTTATCTTCTATTCCAACATAAACTGGCATTCTAATACATACATTCTAATGTGTACATCATTCTCTTATTTAGTTCAGTTTGAGTTGGGTTTCTGAAGCCTGAATATATATGAGTAAAAGTATAAATGAGTTTCTTACACTGGAAATATGAGAACCAGACAGACATTCCTTCTTAATGACCACTGCTACAACCATCTCTTGGTTTTCACTCCCCAGCCCTTACACTATCCCTAAAACTTTTAAAAAATGAAAAAAAAAAGGGGGGGGTGGTCTATTGAAATAAAGTTAAACCAAGTTAGGCAGATTCATTTAAAAACCAAAATGACTAATTAAAATAACAACCAAGAACTGAAACCAAAACATAAGGATGTTTACGCAAGCCTCATTTACATTTACTCTATTCCCAAAGGACAAAAAGAAACCTATGATATTCAAATTGTGCTTTAGGACAACAAACAGAAATTATGTTTGAACTTGCATTATCCAGCAACATTATTTATAAAGTGGTTTGGCATATGTAACTCAATTATCCTAAAACGTCACTTGCATTTAAACTGCATGAATTGGAGACTTCAAATAACTCAGCCTTTTCTCAGTGGGTCATTCTAAAGTAACTGTGTCATTCCTTCAAAAAATATCTCTTCCACACTTCAAAGAATTCAGCCTCACACCAGACACTCCAGCTCTTCAATTGTATCCGCTTAAGTTTCATTTACAAAAAGGAGAGAACGCTCACCAATTCACACTTCGCCTAAAACAAAGAAACGTCTATTATTAGCCCTAAATCTACAGGGCAGAATTCTCTTAGGTCCATGATGCCAACAACTTCAACCGCAAGTGAAACTGTCTTTGCAATCTCGGTCTCCAGGAGACTGAAAGGCTGCAGAGACGCGCAAGGATCCTGCAGGGAGACTGAGGTAGCAGAGAGAGCGGGAGGAGGGAAGGAGTAAGTGTCAGAGAGGAACTGCATTAGGAGACTTTGAGAACATACAAGGGAGGGGCGGTGAGATACAGGGAAAAACAGATTAAGTACGTTTTCAAAGAGAATTTAAAGTGATGAAAGTAAGGAAAGATGAAATAAAATCATTAACCTTTCACGACCAGAGGGTAAGCGAAGTAGGAAAAGGGGGGGGGGGGGGGGGCAGAGGGTAAGGGCCCCAAAGACCATAATTTGAAAGAAAGTACTCGAGCTATGAGCTTGGCCTTGGTCCGAATCTCAATTCAGGGTACGCGGACCGCAGGAGGAAAGGATCGAACTTACTCAGGGTTGTAGAAAGCAACGCATTTATAACGGTAACAAACCCTGCACAAGAAGATGTCGCCTCTCTCCCGGCTAGCTCCCGTTCATTTCTTTACCTCTTACTGCAGCACCAGCGTCACTCCGGCAAAACTCTGCCAAAGCCTGCGCCGCAGGAGGACAGCAAAAGGAAAATACCTGAGTCCCAGGAATCACGTCGGCAACGAAAGGAGGAGGAGTCGCGGACCCCTGGAGTCGGGGCAGAATCCTCACTCGTCTCCAGTCAAACCCCAAACCTTTCGGGTGGGGCGGGGATCTTCCGCTAGGAGCGGAAACGTCACTTCCGCTTAGTGCATTCACCCTTCTTTGCCTTCTCCGCTCTAGATACGTTCTCTACTTTCGCAACGTTCTCACTTCCTTTTCCAAGAGCCTGCGGCCTATTCGTAACACCTGACGTGGACTACATGACCCAGCATTCACCATGGCAGGTTGATTTCCGGGTCAAGAGGTCCGCGCTGGGTAGATCACCATGGAAGCCATCGGTTTGGTCACGTGGGGCCCCTGGTTACGCCCGGTGGCTGCTGTGGGGTCTGGCGTTCAGGCAGGGGCCATTTTGCCGAAGGCAACTTCCCGGGGGCGGTTTGGCAGTTAACTGAAGTTGTTCCTTTTCTTCCTCTACAGCTTGGGGCTTGGAGAGGAACTGGAAGGCTGGGCTCCATCGAGCCCTTCAGAGACGATGGTTTCCGTCAGCCTCTGCCGCCTGACGACCCTCCATGGCGGCGGTGCCCTCTGCGCTGCTCCTGCTGCCGCAACTTCCAGCCCTCTGTGCCTATCGCCTCCAGAGCTGCAGTCCTTCCACCCCAGAGACTGATGATAATCGAGCTGGGGGCACCATGAGAGGCGAGAAAAACTATTGCCGTGGAGCTGCCGGAGACCACAGTTCCTGCCCGCCGACACCTTCGCCTCTGGCCTCGACCCTTTTGATACCCGCGGAGGCAATCACAAGTAGTTGGTCTGGGTGTGGAAGTGGTTTGTCAGGGGGAGATGAAGAGGAGACTCGGCTTCTACAACTCCTCCGGACTGTGCCAGATCCTTCTGAGGCCTTCCAGGCTTTGCAGGCTGCTTTGCCGCGGCGGGGCGGTCGACTCGGCTTCCCCCGACGGAAGGAAGCATTGTATCGGGCCCTGGGCCGAGTGCTTGTGGAAGGAGGTCGTGATGAGAAGCGACTCTGCTTGCAACTCCTCTCGGACGTTCTCCGGGGTCAGGGGGAGGCAGGCCAGCTGGAGGAGGCCTTTAGCTTAGCACTTCTGCCTCAACTAGTTGTCTCCTTACGAGAAGAGAATCCAGCCCTACGGAAAGATGCACTACAGATCCTACATATATGTCTGAAACGTAGTTCTGGACAGGTGCTGAGAACGCTTGTACAACAAGGACTGGAAAGTACGGATGCCCGGCTTCGAGCTGCCACAGCACTGCTGTTCCCTATCTTGCTTACTCCTGAGGATTTGTTGTTCAACCTAGATCTCACAGAGGTAATAATATCCCTAGCCAGAAAGCTTGGCGATCAGGAGATAGAAGAAGAATCTGAGACTGCTTTCTCTGCACTTCAGCAAATTGGGGAACGACTTGGCCATGAGAGATTTCAGTCCTATATCTCTCGCCTGCCATCTGCCCTGCGGAGACACTACAATCGCCGCCTGGAGTCCCAATTTGGAAGTCAAGTTCCTTATTATTTGGAACTTGAAGCTTCTGGATTTCCTGAAGATCCTCTCCCCTGTGTAGTGACTCTTTCGAACAGCAATCTTAAATTTGGGATTATTCCTCAAGAGCTGCATTCAAGATTGTTAGATCAGGAAGACTATAAGAACCGGACTCAGGCCGTTGAGGAATTAAAACAGGTGATGGGAAGATTTAATCCTAGTTCTACCCCTCATTCCAGTCTTGTCGGTTTCATTAGCTTGCTGTATAATTTGTTAGATGATTCTAACTTCAAAGTGGTTCATGGCACACTTCAGGTCCTGCATTTACTGGTTATTCGCCTTGGAGAGCAGGTACAACAGTTCTTGGGACCGGTTATAGCAGCTTCTGTCAAAGTGCTGGCAGACAACAAGTTGGTAATCAAACAAGAATACATGAAAATCTTTCTCAAGCTAATGAAGGAAGTAGGTCCTCAGCAGGTGCTTTCTTTACTTCTGGAACATCTCAAACATAAGCATTCCAGAGTGAGAGAGGAGGTAGTGAACATTTGCATCTGCTCCCTCCTGACCTATCCCAGTGAGGATTTCGATTTACCGAAACTGTCTTTTAATCTTGCTCCAGCACTTGTAGATAGCAAACGCAGGGTACGCCAAGCAGCTCTTGAAGCCTTTGCTGTGTTGGCATCGTCAATGGGCTCAGGTAAAACCAGCATCCTTTTCAAAGCCGTGGATACTGTTGAGCTGCAAGATAATGGAGATGGAGTGATGAATGCTGTGCAGGCCAGATTGGCTAGGAAAACCCTCCCAAGGTTAACAGAACAGGGATTTGTGGAATATGCAGTACTTATGCCATCATCTGCCCAGGGTACGTCAAGCCATCTGGCACATGGAGCAGATACAGACTGGCTTTTGGCTGGTAACAGAACTCAGAGTGCACACTGTCACTGTGGTGACCACACAGGGGACAGCATGCAAATTTATGGATCTTACAGTCCGACTATCTGTACCCGAAGGGTATTAAGTGCAGGAAAAGGAAAAAATAAATTACCGTGGGAAAATGAGCAGCCTGGAGTCCTGGGAGAAAACCAGACCTCCAATTCCAAGGACATAGAACAGGTATGCATTTTTTCTAATTGTCTTGAATTGAAACTAGAAAGAATTTAAAGTGAAAATAGGCCGCTAATGACTTAAGGGTGAGGCTGCTTTAGGATTGTTATGCTTTGTTTTTAATTTGGTTTGAATGGTGACGTGGATATCTATTATAATGGTACAGATCATGTGGGAACATTTATTAGGCTTACTGCTTGATGGATTTCATTGAATTTGAGGCACAATATGATAGTGACAATACCTGGATTTCAGTTTTGGCCTGTCAGTGTGGCATATCAGTTATCTCATCCATTTGAAAGCAAGTGCAAATACCTTGTTGTTTCCTTCCTAAATATTTCCACATATCTCTTCTACCAATGGCATTTTCCTTTATCACATTATTAACACACCTCAGAAAATCAATAGTAGTTCAGTAATATCTAATATATACTCTATTTAAATTTCTCCAATTGTCCCTTAAAAAGTGTTTTATAGTATTTGTTTTACTTTTGTCATCCAGGTTCCAGTCAAGGTTCATGTGGTTACTATGTCTCTTACCTAGAACAATATGCCTACTTGTTTGTTTCTTTGTTTTTTCGTGACATTGACTTATTTGAAGAATTTGGGTAATTGTAGAATTTTCTACATTTCTCAATTTATCTGATTGTTTCTTTATGATTACATTCAAGATAAGCAGTTTTAGCAAAAATGTTACATAGGAGATGGTGTGAACTTCACATGACATCACGTCAGGAGACATATAATATCGTCCTGCTACTGGCGAGCTGAATTTTACCATTTGGTTAAGGTAGTGATAACCAGATCACTCTGTGGTAAGGTTTATCTTTCTCTTCATAATTAGCACATGATCTGCAGGATGATACTTTGAGACCCTATGAATAACCCAACAACCTTTCAGCCACTGTTGTTAGCATCCAGTAATGATCCTTACCTATTCCATTTGTTATATCAAGGGCTACAAAGAAAGGTACCTGTTTTTTTATTCTTACACTCTGTTATCTGGCATTCTTTTTTGTTCTGTGTTAAGTATATCAGTATTCCTTTTGTTGCTAAAATTGGCTCAAAGTTGACCAGTGGCTGACTTTCAATGTCCTTTGAGGTGACTCTTTAGTCTTTGAAGACTTCCTCAACTTAAACATACAGGATGCCCGGGCTTACCTCGTACCTTTTCTTGTGGCAGACCTGAAATCAGCCATTTTTTCAAGAGCGCTAACACTGCTTTTTTCATTAAGAGTAGAATTTAAAAATCAAAGTTTAGGTATAAATGTACTCATTGCTAGTGTTTACCATTGTGGATTGGTCCACCATTGTGGACAGAACCAGGGAATACCTTTTTTTTTTTTTTTTAATCGTATTGATACTTCTGGTTCAAATCCAGCACTACAGGGTTTTTCCTCATTTTCCTTTAATCCATATTTATATCTCCCTTCTCCCACGGTAAAACCCTGGTTCCCAGTGTCATTCATATTCATATGCTATATCCCATAATATACAAAAAAGTAATTACTACACCAATTACGTAACGAGTAACTACCTACTAAAGGTCAAGATTTCTTTGCAGTTCTTTTTATACTTAGAATTATCCCGCAGAGTTTTATTTTCAAACTCTTCTCAAATGAATTGTTTTTTGGGTGATTATGATTTAAACGGTGTGGTAAAAGATGAATAAGTTTTACTAAGTGTGGATGGATCCTGGTGAATTTCAGATGGAGGAAATATGTGTTGAGACACTGGAGGGGCACCTGGGTGACTCAGTCGGTTAAGTGTCTGCCTTTGCCTCAGGTCATGATCTTAGGGTCCTGAAATTGAGCCCCACATCAGCTCCCTGCCTGGGAGGGGGGAGGGGAGGCACTGCTTCTCCCTCTCCTTCTGCCCCTCCCCTCCACTCACATTCTGTCTCTAGCTTTCTCTCTCTCAAATAAATAAAATCTTAAAAAGAGAGAGAGACTGCTTTTTGAAAGGACTTAGCAAATTAATAAGAAATGGTGAGTTTTTGCACATCTGAAACTGGTGGAAGGTAGCAGAAGACGATACTAGAAATGTAGTCAGAAACAAAAATACAGACATATTTTTACAGAGTTTGTACTTTTTGCAGTAGACCTCAAATGGATGGAGGTGAACTAAGTATTCTTGTTCCTTCGAGTTCCAAAATTTGTTGATTTTTAAAAATAATTTTCAAACTTACATAATCTAGTTATGTGGTTATTCTCATGTATTTGTAAACATTACCTGGCAGTGAATAGTTTTCTGTAAGCATTGATATTAACACTGCTTGTTCTGTGTCAAATCTAAAATGTTAGTGTATTAAGATTCTGGTGCTAGCCAAAGTACCAAGAATCGGAAAATAAGTGCCTTTTTGAAATTGCAGTGTAGACATATGTTGCTTTTAAAACAAAACTTAATCCCAGAAATTAAGTTATACTTTGTTGCTCGTAAATGGTTTATAGAAGAACTACACTGGAATTTATCTTGAGGACAGGGATTAAATATTTAAATGTTTTTAGGTATGCTGTTTTTGAAGTATATATATACATATATATATATATTTAAAGATTTTATTATTTACTTGAGAGAGAGAGTAAGCATGAGCAGGGGGAGGAGGGGCAGAGGGAGAGGGAGAAGCAGACTCCCCACTGAGCAGGGAGTCCAGGACCCCAGGATCATGACCTAAGCTGAAAGGCAGATGCTTAACTGACTGAGCCACCCAGGCACCCCAAAGTATATATATTTTTTAATAAACATTTTTTGGAGCAGTTTCAGATTTGAAGCAAAACTGAAGAGAAAGTACAGAGATTTTCCTTATCCTTTCTGCCCCCACACATGCACAGCCTCCTGGACTGGCACCACAGTGGAACATTTATTGGAGTTGATGTAGATTGACATATCATTATCACCCAAAATCCATAGTCCATGCCCAGTGTTCACCATTGTAGTATTATACAGAATAGTTTCACTGCCCTGAAAATTTGTGCTCTGCCTCTTCATCCCTCCTTCCATCCCTCTCAGCAACCACGGATCTTACTGTCTCCATAGTTTTGCTTTTTCCAGAATGTCATGGCCCCTGGTCTGATTTGTGTTGGCTCTTGCCTAAGTTCTGCTTTAACATTTCCAGTCTGCTGTTAATCTGTTATTTCTCTCTTGTCCACATAAGGATTGGTTGGTGACATTAAACAGCAAAGCTTCCAGAAAAACTCATGAATGTTTACATTACGCACTCCTGGAGCTCATTTTGAAGATAGACTAGTTTGCTTTGAAAGATGATTTTTGTAGTGTAGTGTTAGGAAATAAGTTTACAAGAGGGAACTAGGGGCTACATTGGAGATCAAAGAATTTAGCTTCTAGTTTTGACAGTTATTTGAGACTACAGGGTTGTGGTTTTTTGTTTGTTTTTTGTGGGGTTTTTTTTTTCATGTTTTACTTTTTTTTTTTTTTTAAGCAATGTTTTGGGAAAATGCGTCACAATAGCAGCAATGTATAGGTTATGTTTTGTTTTGTTTCTTTCATTTTTTTTAGAGAAGCCAGAGACTGGAGACTTAGAAGATTAATTAGACTTACTCTTATTGGACTGCTTGCTGTGAGGTGTTGAGATTTATGACGATTAGCAAGGTATCAAGATTAGACTAGAAAGAAAATAATGGATGTAAGAGATATTTCAAAACATTTAGTGACCAAGTGTTGGAGGAGAGGGAGAAAAGGGGGATAACAGATTTAAATGAGGTGACCAAGCATAATACATCCATGAATACACATAGGAAGGCCCCAAACAAGGAAATTAATTTGGGGGAAAATGAATTTCAGGTGGAAGAAGATAGAATATGCCAGCTGAGTTTGAAGAATACTATTCAAGAGACAAGGAAAGAACTAGAGATGTAGATTTTGGAAGTCATGTATTGAAAAGTAATTGGTGAGACGGAATAGATAGGCTCTCCAGGAAAGGGCATCTAATAGAGCAAGAACAGTGTGCTTACGATGGTCTTGGCATACAGGCCCATTTAGGGAATAGCAATAGGATATAGAACCAAACAAGGCAAAGAGACAGGTGCCTAAGTGTTGGAAGTGAACCAAGAAAAAACAAAGTTTTAGAAGTGAAGCAGCAAGGTTCAGGAAGTACATCTGTATCATTAAATGCAGAAGAGGTTAAGGAGAAGGAAGACTGAAACATGACTTGTTCTTATACAGCTAGGGTGCTACTTGTAAAATAATTTTTGAAGGTACTTTTCTCCTAATTTTATCTTTCTGAATTTCCTCTTAATAATTTTTCTTTTTTTTTTTTTTTTTTTTTTAAAGATTTTATTTATTTATTTGACAGGGATAGAGACAGCCAGTGAGAGAGGGAACACAAGCAGGGGGAGTGGGAGAGGAAGAAGCAGGCTCACAGCGGAGGAGCCTGATGTGGGGCTCGATCCCACAACGCCGGGATCACGCCCCGAGCCGAAGGCAGACGCCCAACCGCTGTGCCACCCAGGCGCCCCACCTCTTAATAATTTTTCTGATTATAAAAAATTATATCTACTCATTATAGAAAATTTGGAAAATATAAAAAAGAACAAAGAAGAAATTTAGATTTTTCAGTAATCTCACTACTGAGAGAGGTATGCTCTGAGTGTTTTGTTGCCTGATTCTTTTTTCCATACACAGAGGTCCCTCCTTTCATTTATTCACCTACTTTACCGTGAACATCAAATAACCTGTAGAAGGATCTTTAATGCCTATTTAATATTATATCATATCATATCATGGGCTATTTAATTGCTCTCTTACTTTTGAATATTTAGACTTTTTAATTCTGTTTCCCCCCTACCATTTAGACGATTATTTTTGTGCCCTGACAAATCAAATCACTGATAACCAATTCCCTGTGATATTCTAACTTTGCATCTCCTTTTTTGTTTTTATGAGTGTTTTAATGAGTTGGTGGGGTCAAGTAATCAGGTTGGCTAGCTGACTGCCATATTAGCTATATTTTTCCTAACAGATTTCTCTACAATGTAATGAGAGTCATAGTAGTCACTAACCTAGACTGAAAAATAAGGAAAATACTTGCTTCATGTGTATGTAGTTACTAGGTCTGTAGCTTTTTTGGGATGGAGGATTTGGTTATTGGAACGTCACTGGGACATGGAAAAGAGTGGTTTTAGAAGAATGTTATAGAAAACAAAGTTAAAAGTTTATGAAGTGAGTTGATAAGGAAATACAGGCAGTAAGCATTTATTCAACATCTTTTTGATCATCCACTATGTGTAAAGCCAAGTACGAGCTTATCGCCTACTCTTTAAAGCACTGCCTAGCATGTTTTCCTCTTTCGTTATTTAGCATCCTGAGCCACGCGCTCTTTCTTCTCAATGATGGTAAGCACTAGGATGATACAAACTGTTTCTTTTTTTTTTTTTTTTTGCAACAGTACTAATCATAGTGCTGTATCCACAATTAGTATCAATAAATATCTGTTAAGTGAGAAAACATCTAAGGGTTTGACAGTGAAAGAAAAGACCAAGCAAGATAATAGCAGGATGAGTTATTACTGTGTTTTATTTTAAAATAGGAAACACTTGATTTGAGACAGGCAGAAAAAGGAGCCACCTATGAGTTAAACATGCCTACTCTGGGTCTTGTACTGTGATAGATGCTAAATATGCAAAATACATAAGATTTGGTCCCCGTAAGCATATTTGAGAGAGAGAGAGGCAAGGAATTAATGTTCCTAAATAAGGGCTGTGAATGAGTCAAGAACACAGGTGTATATATAGGGAGCTTAGCTGTGGAACAGAGAAGGAAGTCTTTTCCTCTGGAACTGACGGAAAAACAAAAGGAAGGTGACAGGATACAGAAAAATTCTGAGATAGCAAGAAGAGTGTGTTTTATTTTTAAGTCAAAAGAAAGGAAAATATGAGCTCTAGAACAGTGCTTATTAAACTTTAATGTGCATATGAATTGACTCAGGATCTTGTTAAAGTACAGATTCTGATTCATTATTTCTGGAATGGGTTCTGAGACCACATGTCTAATAAGCTCCTAGGTGTTGCTGATGCTCTGATTTGTGAACCACATATTGAGAGCAGGGCTCAAATAATATTAAGCTTCCATATTCTGGTAAATAAGAGGCAAGCTGAAAATGGAAAGTAAAGGGTCAAGGATCTGAAGAATGTGGGAAAGATTTAGAATACTTAATATGATCGGGGCATCTGGGTGGCTCAGTTAAGTGTCTGACTCTTGATTTCAACTCAGGTCATGATCTCAGGGTTGTGGGATAGAGCCCCGAGTTGGGCTCCATGCTCAATGAGGAGTCTGCTTGAGATTCTCTCTCTCCGTTCCTACCTTGCTCGCTCTAAAATAAATAATATGACAAATTTAAAGGTCAAAATTATTAAGCTGCGCTAATGTATTTGGTGTGAATTAATCCTAAAACTTGAGATATTTCTTAGACGTTCAATTGTTTCTAATAAGTAGTCTTTGATTTTCTTTTCAAAATATGATTGGAATGTCTGAAAGAGAAAAAACTCTTAATTTAAGCATGTCAAAATCATGAACAGCCTGAAGATCATATCTAATGTCATTACAGATATTAGATTGTTTTCAATAAATAGTCATTGATTTTTTTTTCTTTTTTTCCTATTTTAATTTTTTTTGAGTAATCTCAAGTGTTGCATACTCTATGACTGAACCAGCCAGGCATCCCTGATTTTCTTTTTTAAATTTTACTGGCGGTCTAAAGAGTTTGAAAAACTTTTAGTTTTAATGCTTGTCAAAATCCTGAACAACCCAAAAGCATATCTATTCTGTGTAGCTGATCTATTTAAAACCTTAAAAACAATTTTAAAATAAATTTTTAAATCTTAAAAACATATTAAATAAGACGATGTATATTTATATATATTTTTCCATCTTGAAAAAAAGCTGTAACAATGCCCTTGATAAATGGACAGTACGTATCCATTACCTTGTATACACATTTTTTTTTTTAAGATTTTATTTATTTATTTGACAGAGATAGAGACAGCCAGCGAGAGAGGGAACACAAGCAGGGGAGTGGGAGAGGAAGAAGCAGTCTCCTAGCGGAGGAGCCTGATCTGGGGCTCAATCCCATAACGCCAGGATCACGCCCTGAGCCGAAGGCAGACGCTTAACTGCTGTGCCACCCAGGCGCCCCTGTATACACATTTTTATTTCCCTGTAACTTTTTTACCTAGGACCATGTCAGCTGTATATATTAAATACAACCTTATTCAAAGAAACCAACTTTCTTTCCTCATAGATACAGAAAAAACTAAAAGTCATGTAACCAAGAATTATCTTTCATTCTCTCTATGAGTACATATTTCATATCCTTTTACAGTGATTTAAGTGGCAATAATAAACATGTATTTAACATCATCCAAAGGCATTTATATATTGTTTAATCGATGGTTATTCAATAATGTGTAAGAGACAAGGGTAAATGAAAAATACATTTGGTGATCACTGATTTGCGTTTTTATCTTACTTTTAAGTTCAGAATCTAAAGATTTTTCATTAATTCAATTTTATATTGGTCTAAAATCTTAAAGTTAACTAAGGGTTTAAAAACCATAACACAAGCCAATATATTAATCCTTATAGGATTTGTGGCATTATAGGAATTGATCCCTTTTAATAAAGATATCTATTATAAAATTTAATTGAACTCATGATTTTACAATTTTTATTTTGAAAAGGAGTGATACTAGCATATCCAACCTGTGAAGCCAGTGGAGGAAATTTAAGAAATTAGAGTTAGTTAGACTTTTCCTGAGAAGGTAAGTTCAACAAGTTTGCACAAACAATTGTATCATACTAACATGATTTTATATGGTGATTAAATCTGGGCAAAGACAGGGGCGCCTGGGTGGCACAGCGGTTAAGCGTCTGCCTTCGGCTCAGGGCGTGATCCCGGCGTTATGATCGAGCCCCACATCAGGCTCCTCTGCTATGAGCCTGCTTCTTCCTCTCCCACTCCCCTGCTTGTGTTCCCTCTCTCGCTGGCTGTCTCTATCTCTGTCGAATAAATAAAGTTTGCACAAACAATTGTATCATACTAACATGATTTTATATGGTGATTAAATCTGGGCAAAGACAAATAGCTGTTTTTAAATGAGTTTTATTTGTCCGAAATGCTATGTTTAAAAGGATTTTATGTGAACTTTTCCTATACAATGATATACCAGATATTAAAACTTTAAAGTTTAAGAACATTTTTTTTTCCTTGGTTAACCAAGGTCATTAATTAAACTCACAGCTAGTCTGTGTTTTCCCATGAATGTACAGCTTTTGGCAAGACCGATTTTCCTTAAATAAACAGTGCATTCAAATCATAAGAAGTAAAGAAATCTTAGAAGTCTTGGGTTTTATTTAGTTTAATGTGATAGAAGCACTTACCCTCTTAAAAGATTTTAGTATGTCAGTTGAAACAAAATGTTGTTTCAATTGATTTTATTCTGTTTGATACAATCTATAGATAGACATGATATACCAATCTGTTTGCTCAAAAATATTTTATATTCATAAAATGGAAAAATTTTACCTTCTGAATAACTTAGAGCATTTAATTATGATAAAGCAGCAAAATTTAAGATAGAAGCAGGTGCCAGTCTGTTGATGTTGACCAGCTAAAGAAACAAAAACACTTAATCACATTAGATTCATCATCGTTGTATATGTTGGTTTTAAACATATCTACCACAAATTCGTTGAGATTCTTTCCCTGAAGAGTTGCAATCCAATTCCCTTCTATTTGTCTGGACTTAATGACTCAATTCTAATAAACAAAGTAGAAATAATGGTGTGTGACTTCAGAAACTAGGTCATAAAAAGGCACAGCAACTTCCATCTTGATTGCTGTCTTTCTTAGATCGCTTGCTCTGGAGGAAGCCAGCTCCCAGATCATGAGCAGTCCTCTGGAGAGACCCAGATGGCAAGGAGCTGAGGCCTCCTGCCAGTAGCCACTGAGTGAACTTCAGTGATCTTCCACTCTCAGTCAAGCCTTCCATTGGCCTATGCAGTATCTTGATTGCAGCCTCCAAAATATGTGAACATAAACAGAACACACCCAAACGAGATTGCAGATTCCCTATTAGCTGCCTCCTACCCAGGATACTATCATCCAGCAGAAATCACATAATAGAAACAAAACCCATCTCTACCACTGCTGCCATGTGTGTGGACATTATTGTCCATGTGTTCAATTAAAGTCAGAACCAGAAAGAGGCTTTACCAAGAATCAGATTCACTGTGCAAGAGCCACATTGCTCAGTTCGTTATATGAGGAAGGGTTAACTGAGGACTCAAGGGCCCAAGTCTCAGAAAAGGTACGCTTTCAGGCCGTGTGTTTGATTCTTATTTTGGACTTAGGAAGCCAGCATATTAGTGAAATTTCCAGAAATAAACATTAAGCAAGGAGTAAGAAATACTTAGTTTGTTATTTTGCGATGCAGTTTGTGTTCTTACACAACAGAGTGAGCAATTTGGCTAAATAAAGGAAAAACCAGAAATAGTCTTGTTTGCATATTTTGTGGGTAAACTGGTTATCTGACAGCTACAAAAAGTTTGGTTTAGGTATTCTGCCTTTGTGTAGGAAGCCTAAGGATACCAAAGAAACCATTTTGGTTGTTTTAAAAAGATATTTTAGCTGTGTAACATGTGATAACATTTCTCAGGTCCACCAGTCCCCTTCAGTCAGTACTGCTACCTTAAGCCATATGTGCACCATTTCCCTCATTGGAATTTCTTCCTTATCATTAAAAAAATTTTTTTGGAAGCAACCAAATGTTCCATAATAGGAGAGCGGCATGTCTAGTCAATGGAATGTTATGCAGCCTTTAAAATTTCACAAGGATATGTGCATAACAATGTCCAGTACAAGAGTATAATAGTGAAAAGTTGTGACAAAGAAAACGTCCATCAGTAGTGAACTACGAGTTCAACAATAATGTGAAATACTGGGAAACCATTAGAAAGAATAAGCAGATATGTATGGATTAACATGGAAGGATGTCTACAATATGATGAGCACTTACTGTGTGCCAGAGTATCATGTGATCTAGTTTTGTTTCTTAAGAATAGGTTATTGAGGGGTGCTGGGTGACTACCTCGCTTAAACCTGGACTCCTGATTTTGGCTCAGATCATGATCTCAGGGTTGTGAGATTGAGACCCTGGCCTGGCTTCACACTGAGCAGGGAGTGTGCTGGAGATTCTCTCCCTCTTCCTCTGCATGCACACCCCCCCAGCCCCGCTCACATGTGCATGCACTTTCTCTCTAAAATGAATGGGGGGGGCGCCTGGGTGGCTCAGTTGTTAAGTGTCTGCCTTCGGCTCAGGTTGTGATCCCGGTGTTCTGGGATTGAGCCATGCATCCGGCTCTCTGCTCTACTGGGAGCCTGCTTCTTCCTCTCCCATTCCCCCTGCTTGTGTTCCCTCTCTTGCTGGCTGTCTCTCTCTCTGTCAAATAAATAAATAAATAAAATCTTTAAAAAAATAAAATAAAATAAAAAATAAAATGAATGGATAAATCTTTTTTAAAAAATAGCTTTTGGAAGCATGTTTATATATAGAAAAAGACCTATTAACAGAGTTCATCAACAGAATTCTGATGAAAGAGGTACCAAAGAAGAATTTTATATCTTATTTACTTATATATATTTTTTGCATTTGTTACAATAAGCAGTACTACTTTTGTAATTAAAGTTTATAGTACTTATGAGCGGTTTTAACAACATGGGAAATACTTTTATGATAACGTTAAGTGCAAAAGTGGGATATAAAACTTCATATCTAGTAACACAACCCTGTTTTCTTCAAGTGTGCATAAAAAGTGATTTGAAAAACACAAAGATGTTTCAGAAGGAGAAATCAGAATAAACTTAAAAAAAATTTTTTTTTTATTTTAGAGAGAGAGGGTGCATGAGCAAGTGAGCAAGTAGGAGCAGAGGGAGAGAGAATCTTCAGAGGCTCCATGCCCAGCATGGAGCCCAGCGCAAGGCTCGATTTCACAGCTCTGAGATCATGACCTGAGCCAAAATCAAGAGTTGAGCGCTTATCCAACAGAGCCACCCAGGTGCCCCAGATACTTCAGATTTTTCTATAGCAAAATTTATTAATTCCTGACTGACTTCCACATCCTTAAAAATTGAAAATTCCCCAGTCACACATATTCTCCATCACTGCCACTGCCTCCCGTAGTCCCATCCCCACCACCACCACTGGTTGTTGTATATATCTGGCATACACACTAATGTTCTGTTCTCTAAGCAGAAATTAATGACAGGGTAAATCTAATATAAAATGTATTCCAGGGATACCTGGGTGGCTCGATCAGTTACGTGTCTGCCTTCAGCTCAGGTCATGATCCCGGGGTCCTGAGATTGAGTCCCACTTTGGGCTTCTTGCTCAGCAGGGTGCCTGCTTCTCGCTCTGCCTGCTGCTCCCCTTGCTTGTGCTTTCTCTCTCTCTCTCTCTGTCTCTGACAAATAAATAAAATCTTTAAAAAAAAATGTATTCCAGGGATGCCTGGGGGTTAAGTGTCTGAATCTTGATCTCAGAGTCATGAGTTCAGGCCCTGTGTTGGGCTCCTCCCCACCCCAGGCATATGGAGCCCACCTAAAGAAAAAAAATGAATTCCCTACTGTAGGATTATTTCTGGATTTCTCACTATTTAACTGGGTTAGTATGTCTTTTAATGTATCTAATCAAAGATTGACATAATTGGTTTCATTTTTATCCCATTTAATATAAACCACTGTATAATCAGTCATATAAATTATAATATACTTTGAGAAAGGTAAGTCAGGTCTTTTTCATTTGAGGCATTATTTATTTTTCTTTGGTATTTTCTGGGTTAATTTTTGAAGATGTTAACTGGTTTTTCACAAAATTTGTTGAGGAATAGCAAGTTATCTGAGAATTTGGAAGTTCATAGTCTTACCTTGTAATAGTCAAGTAGCTAAGAAGTTTTCAGATAGACATATCTTTAATTTTATTGTTCATCGTTATTCAATACTTGGCAAAGTTTGCAAAGAAGCATACTGAGAAAGCTGATAGTTCACCACATGTCTAGATTTGATTGTGTCTGTAAGCTCCAAATAAAAATTTAGCCAGTAAGTATAATTTTTGTTCACTCAACTTTTTTTTTAGTTTTTAAGTTTATTTATTTATTTATTTATTTTTAAATAATTAAATAATTTCTATACCCAACGTGGGGCCTGAACTCACAACCCCAAGATCAAGAGTCACATGCTCTTCTGACTAAGCCAGCCAGGCACCGCTGTTCACTTAATTTTTTAAATATGCTATAGCCATATTGAATGTGAAGTGATCCAGAACAATTGAGGTCATCATTGGTGAAGAATTCTGAACACTTGAATCATGCTCTCATTTAGTTCTTTAACTGTGATTGTTCTTTAACTTCAGAATTCTATCCTGGCACTTTTATACTTTAAGGCTCAAAAGGGGCATGTGAATTACTCAGCTATCAGAAAGAACGAATTCTCAACATTTGCTGCAACATGGACGGCACTGGAGGAGATAATGCTAAGTGAAATAAGTCAAGCAGAGAAAGACAATTATCATATGATTTCTCTCATCTATGGAACATAAGAACTAGGATGATCGGTAGGGGAAGAAAGGGATAAAGAAAAGGGGGGTAATCAGAAGGGGGAATGAAACATGAGAGACTATGGACTATGAGAAACAAACTGAAGACTTCAGAGGGGAGGGGGTGGGGGAATGGGATAGACTGGTGATGGGTAGTAAGGAGGGCACTTATTGCATGGTGCACTGGGTGTTATACGCAACTAATGAAGCATCAAACTTTACATCGGAATCCGGGGATGTACTGTATGGTGATTAACATAATATAATAAAAAAAAATAAAAAAAAAAAGGGGCATGTGAAAAAAAAAGGATACTATAAAGTACTAGACATATATAAAGTATCAGGCACTTGGTTTTAGCTAAAAAAATCTNGGGGCATGTGAAAAAAAAAAGGATACTATAAAGTACTAGACATATATAAAGTATCAGGCACTTGGTTTTAGCTAAAAAAATCTATCGTAAGAAAATCTCCTAAAAGAACTGTGACATAAGTTACCACGTATACAATTTATTTGGGCTACAGAATATGGGTAGTAAATTTGCCACAGTAAGACTAGTAGAGTGGGGTGCTTACTGGTTCAGTGACCTTCAGTTGGCATTTACTGTGTAATAACTCAAGGATGGCATAGTATGACAGTCTACACTGCTGAATCAGAAATGTTCTTTGCTCTATTCAAGTTGTCTTCTTACTCTTTCTGTCATTTATATTCTTTCCTTCCTAGCTGCCAGATTTGTACTTTAGGAAGGTAAGGTACAGAAAAGGTTTGGGGTAAAATAATAAGAAAGCGGCAAAAATTCTCTGCCTTTGGCTCAGGGCGTGATCCCAGCGTTCTGGGATCAAGCCCCACATCAGGCTCCTCTGCTGGGAGCCTGCTTCTTCCTCTCCCACTCCTCCTGCTTGTGTTCCCCCTCTCACTGGCTGTCTCTGTCAAATAAATAAATAAAATCTTTAAAAAAAAAAAACGGCAAAAATTTGGCATTTCTATCATGGAATGAAAAATACTGTTAATGTACCATATGATATGTGGATGTTTATTTGTATCATTGTATATTTGATAAATTAAATTTTTTTTTAACCTGAATTTCATAATTGAGTCTAAATTCTGTCATATTTATTACCAAGTAGATGTAACACAAATTTGCTCATTTTTTATTCTCTTCTTACAGTTTTCAGCATATGATTTCATATCATCTCCAAAATTAAAGCCCTCTCAAGGAATGCCAGTAAATGATGATTTATGTTTTAGCAGAAAAAGAGTGTCAAGAAATTTATTTCAGAATAGTCGGGATTATAATCCAGATTCTCTTCCTGTATGTGCTTCTGGTAAGTAAAAGGTGCAGGTAATGGACGTGTTGAAACTAAGTTAAAGATTTCTCTAAACTTAATAATTCGTTTAAGAGCGCAGAAAACATATAATCTAGTAACAATTCAGATTCAATAAATATTTGTTAAAGATCTGATAAGAATGGGGTGCCTGGGTGGCATAGTTCATTGAATGTTCAACTCCTGATTTCGGCTTGGGTTGTGATTTCAGGGTTATAAGATCAAGGCCTGTGTCTGGCTGTGCACTGGGTGTGGAACCTGCTTGGGATTCTCTCTCACCCTCTCCCCCTCCTCCCACACACTTGTTTGTGCATGCTCACTCTCTCTCTCAAAAAAAAAAAAAAGAAAGAAAGGAAAAGAAAAGATCTGATAAGAATGGATACTTTGACATAATTGTCTCCTAAAACTCTGGAAGGGTTTCTCACTGAAAACCTTTAAGTAGGGCGCCTGGGTGGCTCAGTCTGTTAAGTGTCTGCCTTTGGCTCGGGTCATGATCCCAGGTCCTGGGATCGAGCCCCACATCAGGCTCCCTGCTCAGCAGGATGCCTGCTTCTCTCTCTTCCCCCACTGTTCCCTCTGCTTGTGTGTGCTCTCGCTCTCTCTTTGTCAAAAAAACCCCAAAAAACAAAACCTTAGGGAAAAAAAGAAGAAACCCTTTAAATAGTAATATAAGGCAGTATTTACTTAATCAACAATCCATATTTATTGAGTGTTTCCGATGTGTCAGATACTTTACTGGGTACCAGGATATGGCAATCAACAAAGGAGGGAAAACTTTCTCCCTAATAGATCTTGCATTCCAATTGGGGCAAAGCAGACATTAAATAAATGCAAAGCATAGTAGGTTAGATGGTGATAAATGCTGTGGAGAAAAATAAAACAGAGGAGAGGAATATGGAGGAAGGGCTATTTTAAATAATGTGATGAAGAAGGCCACATTCAGAAAGAGAATATGTGAAGCAAACCACACAAATATCAAGAGAGAAGAACAGATAATTCCAGAAAGAGGGAATAGTGCAGAGTACTGGACGTGTTTGAGAAAGATCAAAGGGGCTAGTTAGTCCGGAATGAAATCAGTAAGGGGAGGAGAAGTAGAAAATGAAATTGAAGAGGTAATAAGCATTCTTATTTATAAGGTCTAGTGGACTATTGAATGAACTCTGGCTTTTACTCTGAGTGAGGAACATTTTGAGAAAAGAAGTAACATCAGTTGCCTTATGTTTTCCAGGCTTGTTTTGGATGTTACATTTAAAATAGACCAAAGGAGGGGTGCCTGGGAGGCTCAGTAAGTCAAGCATCCAACTCTTGATTTTGACTCAGGTTATGATCTCACTGTGTTGAGATCCAGCCCCAGGTCTGGCTTCACACTCAGCAGCAAGTCTGCTTGAGATTCTCTCCCTCTCTCTCTCTCCACCCCTCCCACCCCCTCATCTCTTCAAATAAATAAATGTTTAAAAAATAAATAAAGTAGACTTAAGGAGGGCAAGGGTAAAAACAGGGTAGAGTTGATGGAGGTTTAACCAGGGTAGAAGTGAATGTAGTGAAAGTGATTAGATATTGACCATATGTCAAAGGTAGAGTTGATATGATTTGCCAGTGGATTGGGTGTGGAATGTGACAGAGAGAGAAGTGAAGAGTGCTGTAAGGTTTTGGCCAGAGCAACTGGAAAGATGTTTGCCTAAGTAAGTGTTACAGAAAGTAAGTATTATGGTAGTTTAGAGGACATGATCATTGTCATGGGCCATATCAGTTAGAAAGGGCACTGAAGAGATAATAATTATGCTGCATCTTTTGGGGATGTATATGATACAAGCAGTTAGAGGAGAATTATGAGGAGAGCAAAGGCTTACATTAGGAATGGGCTTGAGATATTCTAGGAGCTGTGTGAAGACAAGATTCATTTTAGATGGTTGAGAATAAATTTGTGCTAGGCTCAAAAATTTGAACTCATGCTTGTAAGCTATAGGGGACTAATGGAGATTGTTTTCATTAAGGAAAAAAGAAGCTAGGGTAATAAGGTTGTTTACAAATCAAATAGAAAGTAATAATCAGGAAAATATGACAACTGGATATAGAAGATGAAGAAAGGAATAGAGGAAGATTTCAAGATTTAGCACACAGGTAATTACAGAAAGGGTAATGTGTTGACAAAGCAAAGCCAGTTGGGAAGGAAAAATTGTTTATAAGGTAAAGACTGAGTTTGTTATAGTTGTTAACATTTATTTAATATCCAAATGATATCAGTTATTGAAATGTGTTGGCTATGAGCTCAGGCACAAAATTTAGAGAACATTGTTACCAGAGGAGAATTTATAGACCTTTATGCAGTAAAATTCCATAATATTTTCATATAAAATGACTATTACAAAGATTGTATAGTTTAATGTTTAGTAGAGAAAAAGAATTGCAAGAATATATCCAGTTATGCTCATACCATTAATTTGGATTTTTATAAGGCTCATGCTTTCTGTACTGTTGAGAGCTCTTACCTAGTTGTACAGATCTAAAACAACTGAAAAGTAAGACGTCATATAACGTGATGCTAGTTTGGATGATATGAATTATAAGTATTGTAGGGATTTTAGAAAGGAAAAGATGATAGGTATTGAAGTGGGTTGGGAAAACTCCAGGAAAAGTTGGACTTGAGCTAGACCTTAAAAAAGGGAGAGGTTTGTGATTGATTGGCAGTGAGGCAAGAGGGGGACTGTTCTATATAGATAGATAGGGAGAAAGTATAACCAAAGCATGAAGTGAAAATTAATTTTGAAGATGTCTAGTACATGAAGGATAAAGGAGCTTAAAATCATATGGAGAGAATTTTAAAAATCATAAAATTTCAGAACTATAAGGGACCCCTAGTAAGGAATAACCTTAACCAGCCAAGGGAATGGGAAAGCGTTCTTGGAAATATGCCCAGATAAGCTTGGAAACCATATGAATGCCGTGTTACATGTTAGGAAACAAAGTAGAGGGGCGCCTGGGTGGCTCAGTCCTTAAGCGTCTGCCTTCAGCTCAGGGCGTGATCCCAGCGTTATGGGATCGAGCCCCACATCGGGCTCCTCTGCAATGAGTCTGCTTCTTCCTCTCCCACTCCCCCTACTTATGTTCCCTCTCTCGGCTGGCTGTCTCTCTCTCTGTCAAATAAATAAATAAAATCTTAAAAAAAAAAAAAAAGGAAACAAAGTAGAAGAGTTCTGCAGTGCGACTGTTTTGTGCAGTATGTACTACAAATACCGGGAAGAAGGAAAACCACCCCGGGGAACAACAGATCTTGGTGAGGGTGAGGAGAAAGGGAAACTCTCTTACATTGTTGGTGGGAATGCAAACTGGTACAGCCACTTTGGAAGACACTGTGGTGATTCCTCAAAAAGTTAAAAATAGAACTATCCTGTGATCCAGAAATTGCATTACTAGGTGTTTACCCAAAGGTACAAAAATACTGATTCGAAGAGACATTGACTGATGCATGGATAAAGAAAATGTGGTATAGGTGTCTGGAGGGCTCAGTTGGTTAAGTGTCTCCCTTCAGCTCAGTCATGATCCCAGCATCCTGGGATCGAGCTGCGCTTTGGGCTCCCTGCTGAGCAGGGAATCTGTTCACCCTCTGCCCCTTCCCCCTGCTCGTGCTCTCAAATAAATAGAATCTTTTTTAAAAAAGAGATGTGATAAATATTATTTTATATGATAAATAATATATATTTATATTGATAAATATACACACACACACATACACACACAGAGTGAATATTACTCGGCCATAAGAGTGAAATCTTGCCATTTGCAATGATGTGGATGGAGTTCGAGAGTATTATGCTAAGCAAAATAAATCAGAGAAAGATAAATACCATATGATTTCACTCATATGTGGAATTTCAGAAACAAAACAGGTGAACATAGGGGGAGAAAAAAGAAGCAAACCATAAAACAGACTCTTAACTATGGAGAACAAACTGGGTTGCTGGAGGGAGGTTGGGGGGGATGGGTTAAATGGGTGATGGGTATTAAGGAGGGTACTTGTTGAGATGAGCACTGGGTATTGTATGTAAGTGATGAATCACTAAATTCTACTTCTGAAACTAATATTACACTGTATGTTAATACTGGAACTTAAATAAAAACCTGGGTGGGGGAAAGAAGGACCGCTAAGTCCGGAGAAATGTTCCACGGTGAGGGAGCATGTAGAAAGAAACTGTTTTTGTATATTTTTCCATATACGTTTCTTTGTACTTTTCCAGTGTCTCTTCTGTTCTATACCTCCTGATACTTAGATATGCTGGTAGCAAAAACTATGCCTTTCTTGCCTGCCTAGTTCACTGTACAGTTACGCCTGTAGTTATTCTTACATAAATGAAATCAATATTTCTGAAATTATATGTATTCATGAAATAAAGTTAATATTTATTTTTATGTTTTTTGCTTCCTTCCCTCCAAAGGGACTCTTCAGACAAATGTTTCTGGGAAATGTGGACAACTTGGATTTTCACAGATATGTGGGAAAACTGGCAGTGTGGATTCTGACTTACAGTACCTAGGGACAGCTAACAATCATCAAGATAAAGGTTTAAATTCCAACTTTATTTGGATACAAATGATTTATAAATATTATGTGGGATTTCCAGATGTAGCTTATATGTTATTTTGTGTAATTTTATTCATTGCAAAAAAAGAAAACAATGTTACATTTTTAATAACAATTTTAATAACATTTTTCATAACTTACCCTAAAATGTTAGATTTAATAATCTTAATGTAAATATGACTGGTGGAAATTAGAGAGTTTAGAAACTCATGGTGGAGATGAGCATTTTAAAACCAAGTAATTAAGAACATTAGTCATTAAAAAGTACCGTGTTAGCAGGAAACAATTACTTTCCATAGCAGTTTAATTTTTTTTTTCCTTTTTGAGAGAGACTGCCTGTGCTCGTTGCAGGGAAGAGAGAGAGAGAATCTTAAGCAGGCTCCACGGTGTGGAGCCACACAAGGCTCAGTCTCATGACCCTGAGATCATGATGTGAGCTGAAATCAAGAGTCAGGGATGCTTAACCGACTGAGCCATGTGGGCGTCCCAGCAGTTTTAACTTTCAAGGCTGTTTAGAATTAAGTCCCCTGTTAGTAACCATAACTTCCTGACTAGCTATCATTTCAGATATCTTATATGTCCCTAAGATACAGAACAAAAGGAAGGGCTTGAGGCTGGCTTGTCAGTTATATGAATTTTTGATTCAAAGAGGTTTCTTAAATGTCTGTGTTAATTAATAGCTTTATCAATTATTATTTAGAGGTAGGATCATATGAAATATTTCTAGAGGTATTTCAATTTTTGTTACATATCCTTTACTAAAGCTTTTTGAGTGATAGGGATGTACCTCTGTCTTTATTTGTCAATGAAAAGTAATGCTCATTTGAAATCAGTAAAGAAGATTTAGCTAATATAGTACTTAAATTTTAGCAACCCTTTCCTCCACCCACTACAGAGGGCCAGATGACGCCATAAAGTTTTTCTTTATGGTGTTATTCCCAATAAAACAGTTCATCTTCCTTAATGATAGAGATATTTCCTAAATTTCAACTAGATACCCTTGGGACTTGTGATTAGTAAAAGCATCAAGGAGTCTCTCTGTTGCTTAGTCTGTTCCTGTTTAGGATATCCCCAAATGATTACATTACCTGTGATAACTACCTCCACTCTCAGTGTTTAATCAGATCTTCATAGAGGCGCTGGTTTTCTGTAACCTCTCAGAATACCTGTAAGAGCAGCTACCAAAGGGATGTCAGGTTCTTCCAAAGTCAGCATTTAGCTTAATAGTAGGTTGTACGTTAAAAAGTCTATTAGGACCACCACCATGTCAACTAATATTCTCAGTGGGATTTCTGAAGACCCGGGTGTAGATGCCAGATCCCAAGCCACCCAGAAGCTTCCATCCCAGTTTTAAATGTTGCAATGATCCACACCAAACATTGGAAATGTTGGTATATTTTTTTGCATTCTTTTGGTTCTATTCTGTGCATTAAAAGATTTGATGTTTGAGTTCTTTGTAAGAAATATTTTGAAATCTCTTAATAAAAAGAATATGTAATAAATAACACATTAACATGGAAGCATCAGAATCTAATAGAGCATTGCAATTCAAATCGGGAAGCTGAAAGTTTTCATTCTACACGTAAATTTGTGACTACTTAAATCTCCTGTAGTCCCCTTTCCCACCCAAATAAGATTAGGTAGACGTAAAGGTCCTAACTATGTCATATATGAATTAAAAATAAATGATATAAAATTATATGTAGTTAAGTCTTCAGAAGAAAGTTTTGTTAGTATACATAAGGTAGATCTTATATTGTTGAAAATCTTCCAAAAAATACTAAAGGAAAATTTAAGGGAACCCTAAATGGTTACAAATAGATTTTCAAATTAATTGAGGAATAAAAAGAAAAGGTCAATATAAAGCAAGAAAAAATAATAAAACACACAATAAATAGAAAGCACAAAATAAGATGGTAGAATTAAAACCAAATATATCAGTAGTTAACCATAAATATCAATGGACAGAATTTACCTTTTAAATAACATAGGTGATCAGATTTTATTTTATTTATTAAAATTGAAATGCTGTTTTTTCTGGTTTATATTTTTTTCCATTTTTTAAAAAAGTTTTTAGTTAAATTCCAGTTAGTTAACATACAGTGTAATATTAGGTTCAGGTGTACAATGTAGTGATTCAACACTTCTGTGCATCAGCCGGCACTCATCACAGGTGTACTTCTTAATCTCCGTCACCTATTTAATCCCCCACCTGCCTCCCTTCCAGTAACCATCAGTTCTCTATAGTTAAGAATCTGTTTCTTAGCTTCCATCTCTCTTTTTTTTCCCCTTTGCTCATTTGTTTTGTTTCTTAAATTCCACATATGAATGAAATCATATTTGTATTTGTGTTTCTCTGATTGACTTATTTTGCTTAGGATAATACTTTCTAGCTCCATCCATGTCATTGCAAATGGCAAGGTTTTATTTTTTTTTATGGCTGAGTAATATCCTGGTTGTGTGTGTATGTGTGTGTCTACCACATCTTCTTTATCCATTCATCAATCTATGGACACTTGGGCTGTTTCGATAATTTGGCTGTTGTAGATAATGCTGCAATAAACATCATGGTGCGTGTATCCCTTTGAATTAATATTTTTGTATTCTTTGGGTAAATACCTAGTAGTGCAATTGCTGGATTGTAGGTAGTTCTATTTTTAACTTTTGAGGAACCTTTATACTGTTTTCCAGAGTGGCCCCACCAGTTTGCATTCCCACCAGCAGTACAAGAGGGTTCCCCTTTTTCCACAACCTCGCCAATACCTGTTACTTCCTATGTTGTTGATTTTAGCTATTCTGACAGGTGTGAGATATTAGCTCATTGTAGTTTTGATTTGCATTTCCCTAATGATCAGTGATGTTGAGCATTTTTTCATGTGCCTTTTGGCCATCTGGATGTCCTTTTTGGAAAAATATCTATTCATCTCTTCTGTGCATTTTTAATTGGATTATGAAATGATATTTTTAAGAGCCATACCTAAAACACGTCAAAATAGAATGGGAGAAAGTAAAGCATGGAAAAGATATACTAGGCAAATAATCAAAGATAGCAAATATAAAAATACTGGTATTAGGGAAGATATGCACACTAAAGCTAAAAATATTTTTAGGGTTAAAGATGATCATTATAATGAAAAAAAGAACAATTCAAGAAGATAAGACTTTTCTAAAATGTTTGGAGATGTATGTTGGTGGGGCGGAGTGTGTGTGACGGAGTTACAAGGAGAAAATTTTAAAAATCTACAAATGTTAGTAGAAAATGTAAGTAGAGGAGCACCTGGATGGCTCAGTCTGTTAAGCATCTGCCTTGGAGTCAGGTCATAGTATTTCCTAGTATTCTGTGAAACCTTCAAAAAGAGATAAATCCTATCTTATACGAACTGAAAGAATTAATAAAAGTTTCCCTGCTTTATTTTATGAGATGAGTATAGCTTTAATACCGTGACCCCATAAAGTTAATGAATAAAGGGAAAAAATGGTGGCTCAGTCTCACTTTCACGAAAGACAAAGTCCTAAATAATGTGTAGGCAAATGAAACCTAGCATTGTGTTTTTAAAATGTGTATGTTATTTATTATGTTTAAGTAATTTTCCAGAAAATCCTATATTTTTAACCTTATCACAGAAAGAAATAGGAACACCATATAAATGTGTCAATAATGCGGTTAAAATTCAACGTCTGTGCATGATTACAAACTCATAACAGACTACAGATAACTTTTTTAACCTGGTTAATATCTCTTAATACCTATAGCAACTATATTTAGTGTTAAAATATTAAAATTCACTTTTTTTTTTTTTTAAAGATTTTATTTATTTATTCGACAGAGATAGAGACAGCCAGCGAGAGCGGGAACACAAGCAGGGGGAATGGGAGAGGAAGAAGCAGGCCCACAGCAGAGGAGCCTGATGTGGGGCTCGATCCCATAACGCCGGGATCACGCCCTGAGCCGAAGGCAGACGCTTAACCGCTGTGCCACCCAGGCGCCCCTAAAATTCACTTTAATGTCAAGAATAAGACAGAAATGCTCACTGTTACCATTGCTTTTAAACATTTAATTACTAATTCCTCTAGTATTTATTGGGAAGCAGGCACTGTTCTAGAGTCTAAAGATCAAAATCTAGTAGAGGAGAAAATAAAGAAACAAGAATAGAAGTGACTGCTATGAAGAAAAATAAGGCAGGGTAGGAGACAGAATGTGATAAGGAAAGTTTCTGTGGAGTGAAAATGTTTAAGCAGAAACCCAGATGAGTGAGGGAGTGAGTTACATTGATATCTGGAGAAATCCAGGAAGAGAGCATTCCAGGACGAGAGAACAAAGTACAGATGCTCTGAAGTAGGGCCATATTTGGCTTATTGGAGAAATAGCAAGTCAGTGAAATGATTGAGTGGGAGGTAATTTTCAGAAATAACTTGAGGCCTTGCAGAATATAGTAAGGATTTGGGATTTTATTCTGAGTGGGATGGGATGTCAGGAGGTTTTTGAGAGGAAACAAAAATAGCCTGATTTGACTATTTTAAAACGATCAGAGCTGCTATGTAGAGAATAGGTTTAGTAGCAATGGGGGCAGGGTACAAAACAAACTAGAAAGGATATGGCAATTGTGCAGGAGAGAGACGATATGGTTGGTATTAGAAAGGAAGCAATGGAAGTGATGAGAAGTAGTTGGATTCTAATATACAAGGTGGCCATAAAGTTTGGAAACACAGATAATTTTCTAATGTATGCTCATGTAATATGAATAAGCCATTTATTCTGTATTCACCTAAGTTTTCAGACTCAGTGGTCACCCTGTGTTGCTAATGTAGAGACAAGAAGATTTACTAATGGATTAGATGTGAACTTTGTGAGAAGAATCAAGGATGAGTCCAGTGTTGTTGGCCTGAGCAACTTGAGGAATACACCTGCCATATACCAAGAAGAGGAAGATTAGGAGAAGAGTAGATTTGACTGGGAAATCAAGCATTTTATTTTGAACATGTTACATTTGGGCCCATCTGTCTTTTTAAAGAAGGAGTTGAGTAGCATTTTGATATTAAGTCTGGATACAAAGAGGCTCTCTAGGGAGAGCCTAGCCTAAGATTAAAAGTGTAAGGTTTGTAGAGGAAGAAACAAAAATTGTCATTATTCTCAGATAAAATGTGGTACAATGTGGTAATTAAGAGCCTTGGAAGCCACAGTGCCTGGATCTGTATCCCAGCTTTATGATTTCCTAGTGTGTGATTTTTGGCAATTTACTTATCCCTCTTACATTTTTTCTTGTAATCTATAAGATTAGAACCTACCCCCACGGGGTTGTTGTGAGGATTAAATTACTTAATGCACATGAAGTGTTTGGAACACCACTGTTGACACATAGTAAAGTGCTTAGTAAGCATTAGCTCCCATCATTATCATTATCATAGTTGGTATCATTATCATTATTAAAATTACTAGATACCTACAAAGAAAATCTAAAAGCATATACAGAAAACTTAAAATATTAAGCAATTTAGCAAGGTTGCCAGATATAAAGCCAGAATATAAAGGTCAATAAAGTTCCTAGACACCAGCAACTTTCAGAAAATATAATTTTTAAGAAAGAAATTACAATATCAACAAAATATTTAAGTATATGGAAACCTAACAAAAGATTTGTGTACCTTTTATTATGAAAGCTAAAATATATTTCTGAGAGACATAAAAGAAGACCTAAATAAATTAAAGGCGACTTTTTTTTTTTAAGATTTTATTTTTATTTATGCGACAGAGATAGAGACAGCCAGCGAGAGAGGGAACACAAGCAGGGGGAGTGGGAGAGGAAGAAGCAGGCTCATAGCGGAGGAGCCTGATACGGGGCTCGATCCCATAACGCCAGGATCACTCCCTGAGCTGAAGGCAGACGCTTAACCGCGGTGCCACCCAGGCGCCCCCGATCCCACATTTTTAAACAGGAAAGCTGGATATCAGGAAAATGGCAGTTATTCCTAGATTGATCTGTAAATTCAGTCATTCCAATCAAAAACCCAACCAGTATCTCGTATAGGACCTGTCAGGCTGATCCTGAAACACATGTAGAAGAATGGAAGGCCAAGAATGGCCAAGATAATTGTGAAGAAGTTAAAAAATAGGACACTCTGGGGCGCCTGGGTGGCACAGCGGTTAAGCGTCTGCCTTCGGCTCAGGGCGTGATCCCGGCGTTGTGGGATCGAGCCACATCAGGCTCCTCCGCTGTGAGCNGGCTCCTCTGCTGGGAGCCTGCTTCTTCCTCTCCCACTCCCCCTGCTTGTGTTCCCTCTCTCTCTGGCTGTCTCTATCTCTGTCGAATAAATAAATAAAATCTTTAAAAAAAAAAAAATAGGACACTCATCCTATTGGCTAGCATTATGATAAATAAAACATTGTAGTACTAGTGCAGGGATAGACAAAATAGACTAATTGAACCAATAAAAAGCATCTAAGTGTGTGTGTAGACATATATACATATGTGTGTATATATGAGCTTTATAGATCAAAGGAAAAGAAAGGACAATTTAAAACATGGCACTGGGAAAATTGCACTATTTAGAAAAAAGTTAAATTAGAGCTTTACCTCATACTGTACAAAAAGAAGTAAACACCAAATGGGATAAAAACCTGAATGTGAAAAGCAAACCAATTTTAAACTCTTAGGTGTATATACATAAATAACATATTCTCTTTTGTTTTATTACAGTGTATGCTAGCCTGAATTTTGCCCCTAAGATACAGCAGACATTTGGTAGCCAAACAGAACGTACGTCTTCATACTCTGGTCTAAATCCAAGTCCAGGAGGCTTCATCCTTCCATCCTATCCTCTCTCATCACCTCGAACTAGTCCAAAGCACGCATCTCTTACTGTATCTCCAAAGAAGTCTCAGGATACTTCAGTTAACTTCTCTAATTCCTGGCCTCTTAATAGCTTCGAAGGACTACCAAAGCCGAGTCCACAGAAAAAGCTTGTCAACCAAAAACTGTCTGACCCTCCAGGTAGAAATAATGGTAAAAATTAATACTTTGTTCAAATTTATTTGTGTTTTTGAGCTATTACTTTGTAGTTAGGATTGTTTGATCTTTAAGAGCTGGTAAACTGCATTTTATTTCTCTGAATAGTAGACATCTAGGAAAATATTTAACAGTATGTTAAATCAAATGTGTAATATAAAATAAAATTCAAATGGAATTGTCATCTCTTTTCTTAATTTTGCACTTCAAAATCCGTTTTCAGAAATAGGCAACTAATAATGCTTTATAATGAACATAAACAGTCCTAGAGCCTAGTAACAGATTTTAGCTTTAGAAATATCAAATGTCATTCATATAATTACTATAATTAATGCTTTGTATCCATTTATTCTACATTTTTTAATGTTTTCTGTATGTTAAATTTATTTAAATGGATTTTCTATTATTCATTAACTAAAATGTTCTTTTATTAACAATAGCCATTTCCAGGACATCTGGGTGGCTCAGTACCTTAAGTGACTGCATTTGGCAAGGGTCATGATCCCAGGGTCCTGGATTGAGTCCCGCATAGGGCTCCTTGCTCAGCGGGGAGCCTCCTTCTCACTCTGCCGCTCCCCCTACTTGTAGTTTCTCTGTCTCTCTCTCTCTGACAAATAAATAAATAAAATCTTTTAAAAAAACCAAAACAATAGCCCTTTCCAAAATAATGAAATTAGCATATAAATTTATTCAAGACAGATCAAATCTCAAAATAAAAAGTCTATTAAAGGCAGCCCCTGTATATAGCCCACATACTTTCTTGTCCCTAGCCTCTGAGCTAAGATGTACCACCTTTAAACTACCCTACAACACTGGTGTTCCATTTTATAACATGACCGTAAGGTCAACTTGTTGCATGGTTAGCCGATTTTACCACTTTTTCTTAGCACTACACCTTCATTTCCTCCATTAATTTCTTTCTGTGTTTGTCTTTCCTACAAGATCAAATATTACATTGAAAGCTGAGAGTTTATTCAGTTTGTTCTCCCACGTGTCCAGCATTACTGCTTTGCATATAGTAGTCACTCACATGTTGCTTACATAATTAAATGAAGCCAGGCAAGTAGTCCTTCCAGCTTACTTGTGGACTTTACCATACAAATATTAGTTATGATAATGTGTATAAAGATAGAAATTTAACTTAGTATATAGTATTTTTATTTAATATGAAAGAATTTCTGGTGACTCGTTTTTGTTATATTTGTTAGGAGACACTGCTTTGATCTGATTTTAAATAGTAATCTTCTAATAAAAGACAATGTGTTTTTTTATTTAAAAACTCTGTTCCAAACACTTGTGATTGTAACTCCCAGTTCTCTGAAATTAAAAAAAGGTAAGTAAAATATATTTTTTTCTTGCAGGAGAAAATTCTCAAGAAAAACTTTCTCCAGTTCAACTTACACCTGCCTTGGTGAGATCACCATCTTCCCGACGAGGCCTAAATGGGACCAAACCTGTCCCTCCCATACCAAGGGGAATCAGCCTTTTGCCTGATAAAGCCGACTTTAGCACAGTGGGACCCAAAAAGAAAGAGCCTGAAGATATTTGGAAGAGTGAAAAAGATAGTCTCACAATTGATCTTTCAGAATTAGATATCAGAGATAAAGATTTGGATCAAGAAGAGGTTAGAGCCAAATACCATTTTTAATAATTTTTAAATGCTTGTAATTTTCTGTAATACAATAGGTGTTATTTAAGGAAAAATCAAGACTTTTTAATTCCATAACATGTTTTCTTTTTTATAAAAATATTTCTTGATCCTTATAGAAAATGTAGAAACTATAGTGAAGTATTGGAAGAAAATTCATCACACCAAATCGCACTACCCAGAATAATTTGCCATTAATACTCTAATAGTGTTTCTTTTCAGTATTTCTTCTGTGCGTATATTATTTCTTTTTAAGTTAAAAGTATGAGTAATATAGCAATATACCTGTACACAAATCCCTCCCAAATGAACAATTTGCATATTTATTTCCTATTTTTAGATAAATGAAACAACATAGTTACCTCCCCAATCCAGTTCCTTTCTCTCCTTCACCAGAAGCAACCACTATCACCATTAATTTGTGTTTTATGTATTTTTATACTTTTAATATATTAATATTTTGACACTTACGATATAGTCATAATTGATTTTGGCTTATTCCTAGTCTTTTGCTATTGCAAACAGTGCTGCATTGAACGTTCCTGAGTATGTCTGTTGTGCATATGTACAGGTTTATTTATCTTTATGAAACTGATATCATATTATATCCTCATCTTTGAATTCTCGGTCACTCCATTTATACTATAAAAATCCATTGCCAGTGTGACAACTCTGCACATACTAATTATGTCAGAGAAGGAATGTGGTTGCTATGTTACTTTGGATTCGGAGCATTATTTCCATAGATACTTTCTTTTCATCATATTAGCCGGCCTGATGTCAGGTTTAAAGAAGTGTTTTACATTAAATGTGTAAACTGAAACACTCAGTTATATTTTGTGGTCTTATTTTTGCCTGTTTTTAATATGTAAGCATCATATACCGATAGTTTGCTCAATAAAGTAAATATTAATGCATATTCATTTTAAGGGCATTTCTTTAACATTAAGCATATGTACCAAAATTGGTTCTTAATGAATTAGTCATTCCAACTTCTGACTGCTTGTAAAATCTTTCCTTCCCCTCCCACACCCCTAGTTGTATTTCACTAGTACTAGAAAGAGAATTCATTTAAACGGAAGAAAGTTCTAGAAGAGGCATTTTCCTACATAACTCATAAATTTCATCTGATGCTACATTTTTTTGCGTGATTTGTATGATAACTTAAAAATAGCCCTTTTTCTTTTAATGAATAATTGAAAGGGTAATTTCTTTTATGTAATTATTGATAAATATAGGAGGATAGTACTATTTTTAAATATTCAGCCTTCTAAGGATTTACTAGGGAAGTGCCTATACTGTTGAACCAACCATTATAATTGTTATAATCAAAATGTTAAGTGAAACACAGTTTATGTATGTTTATGGGTTCCTTAATTCATTCAGGGTTCTATTCCCAATTTTAATGTATTTGTTTATAATGGCATCTTCTACTCTACATTTCTAGAAATATTTGGCTTCAGAAGTCACATATAGTCTTCTGTTATTTTCTGACCCCTAACACTGGCAAACTTGATCTAAACTTCAAATTTAGAGAACTGATTACTTTTCCCAGAATTTCTAAATGGCCACATTCACACACCAATGACTAAGATTGACTAGACCTCTCTGATTTCAACTCAATCTGATTCAATGATTCATTTGCTAATTAACTTTTATTATATTAGTCAATTGTTTTCAGTGCCGGAAATACCATGATGAATAATAGCTAAAGATCCTTCCTCTTAAGGGGCTTACAATCTTGTTTATAAATTGGTTGTTTATAAAATATGTATGTTAATATCCATCTTGTTAGTACAGATTGGAGAGTGGCTTAGCTAGGTATAGTAAATGGAATTTAAAGTCTAAGGATAACTTTTACTCATATAAATGTCCTGTAAAGTTAATTGTTTTTCTTTCTTTCTTAGATGCAGAGCTCTCTTAGGTCCCTTCGTAATAGTGCAGCTAAGAAAAGAGCAAAACTGAGTGGCAGTACTTCTGATCTTGAAAGTCCTGATTCTGCAATTAAGCTCGACTTGACTATGGACTCACCATCTCGATCTTCTTCTCCAAACATCAGCTCTTATAGTGAAAGTGGAGTTTATAGCCAAGAATCATTGACTTCTTCTCTGTCTACAACTCCCCAGGGGAAGAGAATAATGTATTTTGTTTTTTGACATGTTAAATGAATGCTAATCTTTAATTTGTAGTCTGACCCCTAATATTTGAAAATATTTGAAAAAAACTTTTGAAAATATTTGAAAAAAACTTTTAAACTATTTTCTAGTTCTTAAAATATTGAAGTACATTTAAAAGGCAGTGGAAAAGTTTACAGATACTATCTAGCTTGGCTTTGGTTTGGGATGGGTGGAGAGAGAGAACATCAGCTGTAACTTAGAGCACCTACAGTAATATAAACCCTTATTCACCAAGCCTTAGTTGTTGCTCTGCCTAAGATTTATCCTAGTATTTTTTGTTCTTTGGCTCCCTTCTGGATCATTGAGTCTTTTGCGGTGGACCTATAGCTGATATTACTGCTTTCATTGAAAACTCAGCACCAATTTCCTCTGATTTTTAGGTTAAACTCCACTCAGCTGTTACTAGCCATTTCTTATATTTTATTGTTCCATTTTCTTGTAGAAGCTTAGGCCTCCGTGCCATAGGTTTTGCAGCCTTCTCAGGAGTCTCCTTATAGCAGTTCTGGAATTAGAGTCCTGGCCACCCCAGAGCATTTTTTTTCTAGTATAGCAATTCAACAAACTTTTCCAGATTACTTCAATAACCATCTAAGTCTTAAACAGTGATCCCACCTTGATTTCTGAGAATTTCTGTGACTCTATTCTAGGATTTTGGGGAATCTCTTCCCTCTTTATTTTAGACAAAAACCTAAGAGTAGAATTGCTAGGTCATAGGATAGAGATTTAGCTTTTTATATAACTGCTAAATAGTTTTGCAAGATACTTGTACAATTTTAAACTTCCACTAACAAAGTATGAGAGTTCCAGTTGTTTCACATCCTTGTTTATTTTTGTTGCTGTCCATCTCTTTAACTTTATTTTCCTTTGATTTTATCCTGAACCATGGTTATCTATAGCTACTAGCCAAAAATATTTAAAATTAAATTTAAATTATTTTCATATAAGTGAACTGGAATCTTTAACAGTGTAGGTAATTAGAGACTGCATAATCAAAGGACAGATGGTGTTCTATTAACTCTAATGGAAAGGGTGTTTCATTTCAGCAGTTCATAGAATTAAACCAAATTTTTGTGTCCTGCTGTGAGAAGTTTGTCTTATCCCATGATTCCATTCTCTACATTTTTAACTTAAGTAGCCGTTTATTTTGCTGTTGGAAATTTTTTCTTACTGGAAATTCCTTTGTTGTAATTACCTAGGTAGAATAATGCAATATATTTACAGAATGAATTTGAAATGGCTACACGGGCTGGTGAAGTAACTGTTTACATTTAGTTACCAGACATTTAAAATAGATATTTATCTTTTGGACCTAAAGTTCTTCCCTTATTTTCTATGAATGTGAAATTTTGTGTTTAATACTCCTACAGTTGCAAGATCCTGTAAATAATTTAGAACCTAGTTGGGAAGAAGAGTTCATTTTATATTATAACATTTAGAATTCACTATTCCCTATATTGTCTTGTGGAATTATTCTCTTCAGATAATGAATTTTGTGAGAAGTTCAATATACCCTCATTTCTGGACTAAATTACCTTTAATGAATTCCGTATTTCCACCTTAAGTTTAATAGCTTTGAAACACTTATTATTAACCAGGTTGCATCTTGCCTTGAGAATCATGGCAAAGAGAGCCACTATTACCTCATGTGAGGTTTTCATCTTTAAGTGGGTTGGGGAGGAAAAACTCTTGAGAACCACTCTTCTAGAGACTAAAGTATTTTCTTTCATTCGAGTCAGGTACATGGTATAAATGTAAATTGACTAAAAAAACCTATCATCTGTTCTGGAGAAACTACTCTTTAAAAATGTTTAACATTGACTTCTTACTAGGCCAGTTAAGAACTTCTAAGAGCTATGCTCCTTTGTAAAATCTCTTTATAATATCCATCACTGGCTTACTGATATTACAACGCCTAAATGATTTAAAATAGTTCCTTTACATTCAGATTAAACATTCTTCTGTCACTTTCTTTGTGAAACAATGCCTGTAGGTCTTTATAGTGTCAGAAAAGTATAACAAAGAATAATCCAGGAAGAAAATGGCATTTGCTAATAAACCCACTTGTTCCTTATGCAAATTAGAATTTGTAATGTCGTTAAGTCTCTTTTTTTTGTATTATCTATGAGGGCAGGTAGTGTATTAGATGATTAGATGACTAGGAATCATTTGCTTTAGTTTTGGAATGAACTTTCTTTGGATCGGTTGGGGTTTTTTTTTTTGTTGCTGTTGTTTTTTTGACCTAACAAAAGGTTATATAGTATGAGTTGGATAATCTTTCTTGCCTTTTGTAATCCCCTCATGAATAATTAAGAATTGCCTATATGTTAAATGGTTGGAAGTTCAAAAGTGAACTAGGAATACCAATAAAAAAATATTCTTTTTTTTTTTTTTTTTTTTTTANATTTTTATTTATTTATTTGACAGAGACAGAGACAGACAGCGAGATAGGGAACACAAGCAGGGAGAGTGGGAGAGGAAGAAGCAGGCTCATAGCGGGGGAGCCTGATGTGGGGCTCGATCCCATAACGCTGGGATCACGCTCTGAGCCGAAGGCAGACGCTTAACTGCTGTGCCACCCAGGCGCCCCAAAAAAAATATTCTTAGTTATAGTTTTCATACTTGCTCCTGCCTTATGACCTAAGAATGTTGAACAGCTTTAGATCTTAAATGTTTATTGAAATTACTTTGTTTCATTGTAGGTCAGACATATTTCCGACATTTGGATCAAAACCTTGTCCAACAAGATTTTCTTCTGCGAAGAATAAAAACTCTGAGATAGCTGACCAAAGCCCCAGTGCAGGTATTTTATAACTGTTTTATAAATACGATTTATAAAAAGTATGATTTTTAAATGATATCAAAAATGGTAAAAAATGCATTTCATGTGTAGAATTTTTATAGTTATCAATTAAGGCTCGTCATCTTTTTAACTCTTTGAAAGACCTTTTTTGGCAAGAATAAGTATTGTATCATTCTTGGGGAAAAAAAATATTTACTTAAATAATTGATCCCCCTTTAAGCCCATAAGTTATCTATGCCTGGCTCTTCCAGCTGGACATTTTGGTTTAATTGATGTGGAATGTGACCTGCCACCAGAGTTTTGAAAGCCCTCAGGGTGATTCTAATATGCAGCATAATTTGGAAGCCACTAGGCATCACAAAAGACAATTTGTTTTAAAAACAGCACTTAACTAATTGTTAAGTTCATTTGTATCTTGTTAAGCATTTTGTGAACTAACCTGGAAGTCTCTAACGTGCAGCATCACTTTTCAGAAAACAGATTTAGTTATTAGTAATCATTTGGAAAACTATTTGGATTCTGATCTATTTAGGATGAAACTGCATGTGATTCTTCTTTATGACTGGTAACACTGTATTGGATTATGAGTGAATTATAACAAACTGGAGTTTATTTTCACATGATCTCAGTATAAAAGTCCTAACAACTTTAAGGCTAGTCTACCTTACATTATAATTTCTTCTCTAAGAAGCTATGTATGTATGTATGTGTCTACTAAGATTTTTAAATTTCTTACTCCTAAATATGTCTTAATTTCATCTCATCTTTTTAGTCTCCACTATCCCTTTTACTCATTTCTTACCTACTTAGCCTCCTAAGATTTCTCTCCAGCTTCAGTCTCATTCTCTATAATCTGTCCCCGACAATGCAAGTCTGACTGCATTGCCCAGCCTAAATTTATTTAGGGCATTCTTCCATGATCTGTCCCTGTCTACCTCTCCAGCCTCATATTTCACTTCCTTCTTTGTAATTTTATATTCCAGTTAAATCAGACCACTTTCAATACCATTTCCTCTCTTTTTGCAGTTACATGTACCATTTTTCCTGGGTGAAATCTGGAATCCACACCACACCCCATTTAGCTGTAAAAACAGTTCAGTTGCTTTCTCTGGAAACCTTCCCCATTTACAAACAAAATTGATCATTACCTCTTTCGTAATATCATTACATTTTGCACTGACATCTTTATAGTGGTATTGCCATTATTTTACTTTTTAGGACTCTCAGATTCTCAGATCCCCAGAGATTATTTACCTTTGATTACCTACCTAGTGCCTTCATTATTATGAATGCCTAATTCAAACATGCATGCCAGGTATATTGGCTTCCACAAAGCTATAGTGTTCCACAAAGAGTTAGTTAATCTATTAGGCACAGGAAGACAGTGTATATGAGCTTTGGAGTCTGAAAGAGCCCAGCTGGAATCCCACTTTGACCATATTCATGAGCTGGGCAAGTGATTAACTACTTTGAAACTTGGTTCCCTCATCTGGTAAGGTAAACCTTGAGAGGTGATAATGAACATTTAAGTATAAGCACCTATTGCATAGTGGACACTTGGCTTTTATTCCCTTAAAGAAGACACAAGGAAACTTAACACATAAACTTATTCTTTAATCACTTTTTAAGGCTGATTATTATAGTACATTATTCAAAACTTTATTTATATAAGTTATTGGTAGGCTGTGTCTTGTTTACAAAAGTAGAGCCCTCTTCTGGAAGAATATCTTTGGAGTTAGAAAAGAATAGATTTAGAAAACCTAGATTTGAGTTTCCCCCTGACCTCATAAGTGACTTAAGTTTTAGTAACGTGAAAAAGTTATTTAAACAGTACATACTTCTAGGGGGTCGCCTGGGTGGCACAGCGGTTAAGCGTCTGCCTTCGGCTCAGGGCGTGATCCCAGCATTGTGGGATCCAGCCTCATGTCAGGCTCCTCCGCTGGGAGCCTGCTTCTTCCTCTCCCACTCCCCCTGCTTGTGTTCCCTCTCTCGCTGGCTGTCTCTATCTCTGTCAAATAAATAAAAAAATAAAATATTTAAAAATAAAAAAATAAATAAACAGTACATACTTCTATATACAATATTCAGTGTTTGCCAAACTTGTCTAATATTTAGTATTTCTCAAACTTGCCTAGTCCTAGGGATCACCAGGGGTATGCTTGTAATACAGATTCTGGGACCTCACCTCACAACTAATGAATTGATCTTCACAGTTAAAAAGCTATCTTTTTAACAAATAAGTATTTCTAAGATCAGGTTTTGGAGACTCTACTTTTGAATTCACTGTGAGATATTCTTGGTTAAATTTAATATGCCCTCAAAAATGTAAAGTTGCTAATGGCTTAGGATTTTACAAACTTGGGTTTGCGGTTTTTGTTTTTGTGGGATAGGGTTTTGTTTTTAGTAAACAAATGATTCCTGCAAGTTTATCATTTAATTGATAAAGCGTGAAAATGATAATGCTCAGAGTAAAGACTATCTGAAAACAAAACCAAAAATAATTATCCAACTTGTCTTTATGTCCTCCTTCTCAATAAATATTTCCACATGTAATCTGCCACTACCTATTATAGCACATAGGTAAATGTGCTATAGGTAATTTAATAGGTAAAATTCCTGAATTATGTTATAGTAAACTTTTTCCCTGTAGCATCAGATTAGTAATACCTATTATTTTATTTTTTTATAAAGATTTTATTTATTTATTTGACAGAGAGAAAGACAGCCAGCGAGAGAGGGAACACATGCAGGGGGAGTGGGAGAGGAAGAAGCAGGCTCCCAGTGGAGCAGGGAGCCCTAAGTAATACCTATTATTAACAACAGAAAGCATTTGCACCCAAAGCCAGTATCTTTATGAGGCTATCTTTATGAATTAACTATCAAAACTAAGATGAGTGTAGACAGATATCCATGTTACTCCCAGAAGTTCTCTATAATTTAACAACAGATATTTTTTGACTCTGTGAACTTAGTGTCTTTTACTCTACAGTCCTCTGTTGTCCAGTTGCCACCAGCACCCCCTTCTCCCCATGATCCTGTTTTTATTTAAAAAAACCCACAATAATATTAAGAACAAATTGTATTTTATTATTACTACCTAATGGTATTTGTAGGGAGCTATATATATGAAAATGGATGGTGACTTAAACATATATTGTGTAGGATTTTCCATTTAGTAGATATTTTGTGGTTTTAATAGCTTCAAAGTATTGGTATAGGGTGGTCAGTTGAAACATTCAAATGTAGATTAAAATTTTTGATATTTGTTAAAAGGAGGCCCACATTAGGGTTTTGATTTTTTTTTAAAGATTTATTTATTGATTGATTGGGGGGATGGGGGGAGGGAAAGAAAGAATCTCAGGCACACTCCCCACTGAACGCATAGCCCAACCCAGGGCTCGATCTCACGACCCTGAGATCATGACCTGAGCCAAAATCAAGAGTTGGATGTTTAACTGGCTAAGCCACCCAGGCACCCTAATTTCTTTTATTTTTAGTTAGGAATATAACATTTGGGTATTTACAGTATGCTAGGCACTATGCTAAGCCCTTTACATGTATTTTTTTCACTTAATCCTCACAACCATTCTGGAAGGGGTAATAATATTACCCTCATTTTACAAATAAGATTAAGTGTCTTGCCCAGGTTCTGTCGGTTTAAGTGGCAATAGTACAATTTAAAGCCAGGAAGTATGACTCCAGATTCTGAGCTTAGTCACTCTGGCGTGTACTGCTTCATAGCCAGACCAGTATAGACCCATTACACAAGAGTGGGAGAGAAGAGAGAAATGGAAAATATCTCTCAGGATACAGTTTAAAAATTCTAGATTTAGAGGCGCCTGGGTGGCTCAGTTGGTTAAGCGTCTGCCTTTCTCTCAGGTCATGATCCCAGGGTCCTGGGATCGAGCCCCACATTAGGCTTCCTGCTCAGTGGGGAGCCTGCTTCTCCCTCTCCTCCCCACTTGTGCTCTCTCTCTCTGTCTCTGACAAATAAATAAATAAAATCTTTTTTAAAAATCTATATTTAAAAATTTTTCTTTCTGTTATAAATGTTTATATGTCATTTAAACATTAACTGCCTGTCATACTTAAATAAATATACACACACACATGCTTATTTCTTCCAAACATTGAGTTTTGTATTTCATTGTAATTTTAAAGCCTGTTTTATAAAATGTTTTAGATGTAGTTTATAATAAATGTTCTTTTATTTTTTAAAAGGATTTATTTATTTATTTGACAGAGATAGAGGCAGCAGCGAGAGAGGGAACACAAGCAAGGGGAGTGGGAGAGGAAGAAGCAGGCTTCCAGCGGAGGAGCCTGATGTGGGGCTCAATCCCAGAACGCCAGGATTACACCCTGAGCCAAAGGCAGATGCTTAACGACTGAGCCACCCAGGCGCCCCTATAATAAATGTTCTTAACTGCTAGTAAAAAGTATAACAAAATTTAAAATACGATAAAACTCTTTGAATTACTATAATGTTACAGTTTCTAATATTATGTCACTGACCTTTTTAAAAGTCTAGAAGGCAAGATAGATTTAGAGGGGAGATATGTACCTATCTATAGTATTACCTGAGTCATTCAAATAAATATTTTTATGTATTTTATTTTATAGGGATTACAGCATCCAATGTAAGCATAATTGGTCAACGTATGAACTATGGGTTTGGATGTGGTGATTTTGAAGATGATAGGTCCCATGACATTTCACCTAGTGTTTTCAAAATACAAAATAAGGAACACCCAAGACATAAACATACAAAAGGTTAGTAAATTTCACAAGTTAATTTTTAAGATTGAATGTCTGTAAATCCTAAATTAAGTGTCTCAGAATTCTCCCTAAGCATACCAATCAATAAACTGGGATTTCTCAGTTTTGAGATTTTTCTCACCCCTCTACTGATATGTCATTACTTCAGTAATTTTGCCAGATAGAACATTCAGGTTCATATATTGGTTAATGGACTTGCCTGAGAAGCCAAAGCAGGAAAGTGACTACCCAAGAGGTTAAAATAGGGAATCTCTGGTGATTTCTCTCCCCTCCAAGATTATACACACATACACACATTTTACAAGAGATTTTACCACTAAAATGGGGTAGAGAAATCATGTGAATAAATAAATCCCAGATGCTTACTTAGGTTGTAACCATGGAATAAAACTGTGGAAACAGGAATATAGTTTTCCTGTGGTAGAACCTGGGAAGGCTTCTTTGTTATCACTAACCATTATTAATAATTTACATTCTTTTTTTTTCTTTAAATTTAGTGTAGCAAGTAGCTCCTCTGTGACTGCTCTGTTCGTTTTTTCAGAGAACCTATTATAGCTACATTTTTTAAAAATTCCCTTATGGTAAAGAGGAAGTTATTTTAAAAGGTATAAATATTTAAGTAGAATAACTAGAAGTCACTGTATTTCAATATTTAATCTACTAGTAACTGTAAGGAGCTGTCATTTTTTATTTGTAGTGGCCATGATTGTAATAGGTCAACTTTTGTTATTTCTGGTCGTCTGAAGTCGTGTGTGTGTGTGTGTGTGTGGGCAGTCCAGCATTTTAGATCATGTGTATTTTTTTTTGTGGAAATAAATTGAGTAAAGGAAAGTTGCTTGGAATGTTTTTTCTTATATATTTTTTTGGTAAATTTTTAAAACATTTCATCCATGATGTAATTCAATATCTATTCTTTGTGGAAGGTTTCTTCTCTCTCATTGGTTTTACAAAAGAGAATGACAGGTTTTTTTCCTGTTTACTTACATATTTTATTTCTCATGTAAAGATAATCAATACAAATACTTTTCTTCCTAAAAGTAGCTCATACCCTAACATAATTTTTTTTAATTTTCTTTTTTTAAAAATTGCTTTGAAATATTTGCTGAATATGTTCGCTCACTACTAGTGGCACCCTTTTTTGGACAGCAGAATCATAGAAATATTTATATCTTCTGACCAGCAGTTATCTCTACTCCAGAAAATTACTTCACACGCACGTCCAACTCTAAACCAAACACCTACTGTATCTGTCTGGTCAACAAGAATAAACATGTTGAAAAACCAAACTTACCTTCCTTTCCAGACCTGCTCTTCTTCCTTTGTTCTCATTTTTGTTAGTAGCATTACCATTTTCCCAACTATGGGGACTTGTAACTTTAGAGTCATCTTTGTCTACTTCTCCTTACCCTCCAAGTTTAGGCAGTGACCATCCTACCAATTCTGTTTAATCTGGGCCTTCATTACCTCTTCCCTGGATAATTGCAGTACCCTTCTGGATAAGATATCCTGCCTCTTATTTTATCCATTTTTACTCCAGGCTGCATACCCTTCTAGAATTACCTTTTTGAGGGGCGCCTGGGTAGCGCAGTAAGCGTCTGCCTTCAGCTCAGGGTGTGATCCCAGCATTCTGGATTCGAGCCCCATATCAGGCTCCTCCGCTGGGAGCCTGCTTCTTCCTCTCCCAGTCCCCCTGCTTGTGTTCCCTCTCTCGCTGGCTGTCTCTCTCTGTCAAATAAATAAATAAAATCTTTAAAAAAATTATCTTTTTGAAGTATAGTTACCATCTCTTCCATACTCAAAATCTTGAGTCATTCCGTTTCCCACAGAATAAATTTTGTGCTCTGCAGCATAATTTTTAAGACCCTTAATAATCTTGCCTCAGCTTAACTTACTGCGTTATCTCTTACTCCTCTTTTCATTCCCCATGCTCAGACATTCTTATTACTAGAAGTTTTCTTGGTTGGTATGTACAGTTGGCCTAGATGTCTGTTTCAGATCCTAATGTGTTCACATCATGTCTGCTTTTTGAATACTGACTTAAAATCCATTTCTTTAGAAAGTTTTCCCCCACTTAACTGGCCTGGAGTAGTATAAGTTATTTAAAAGTAAAGATATTGTTATCTTTATATTTCTCTTAGGCTTTGCATGTAATAGTGTCCGATGCCACGTGTTAAATGAGTAGAGCAGTGATGAGCCAACCCAAACTAACAGTGTAGCCTTGGATACAGTCACTCAAACATAGCATCCTCAAATAATCACATTAAGGGAATTTTGAGTATAGTGCTGAAGGGAATAAAACAACTTCCAAAAGAAACTTTGGCAATGGGTGGCATATGTAGATGGTTTCATTTTGCAAAAAACCTGAGACGGTTTTAGGATTAGCTTTCAGAACCACTTCTTCCCATTCCACTCCTCTGCTGGTTGTTCCTTTGAACATGCCCATTTTCTGGCATGCTAATGTAGAGCCCCAAGTAATAATTTGAGAAAGTGATTAGTGATAGATGCTTAGAGTTTTAGCAAACTAGCTTTTATGAGTTACTATTCTCTCTTTCTCTGTTCGGTTGAATGAGACAGAAGTAACAAAAAGGTTGTATAAGAGTAGTTTCTAAGTCAAGAGTCTTTTAAACTTATTTTTTCTTTGTATTTTGTAATTGATGCTCAATGAGCAACATTTCTTTTAGTATTTTGTTTACAAGACTATATAGTGTAAAAAGTAAAAGTAACATTAAAAATGACTAGTTATATCAGCTTCTCTGATAAATGAAGTTAAACTACATAAAGATAACATGTTCTTTATATATTTTCCTCATGAGATTTGTCTAATTATTTAGTCATCTCTTGATAGACTATGTATACACTTCATGTTTATGGATGGATGTTGAACAAATTGTTCCATTTACTGAGATTTGCTTTCCTTTGTCACTTAATACCTTTTGAGGCTACCTGAGGTTTCTGTTCTTTGACCCCAAGTTAATTATATTTTGCTTTTCATTTTTTCTGCCTTGTAACTTTCATCTAACATAGATTTATTGAATACTTAGCATATGCCCTACTAAAAGGCTCTGGAAAAGAATGAAAATCTAAACCAGACATGGGTCCTGTCTCCATAGAGCTTACAGTCTAATAGGAGAATAATTAAATAAATAAGCACAAACTGAGGTGAACGTTAACATAGAAAATTACAGATTGCTGTGAGATTGACTTGGTTTGTTTTCAGGAGTCAAAGGCTTTCTTTCATGGTTACCCTTTCGTCACTCAGTTATCGTGCTGTGATTATTTTCTTGTGTATCTTTCCTATTCTTAACTCTGGCGTTTTCTTTCTTTTTTTTTTTTTTTTTTTTTTTAAATTTTTTTTTTAAATTAAATTCCATGTTAAAAATATTTTTNGGTTTCTTTTCTCTCTACTGCCTAGTTCAAATGAGGTATTCTAATTTCAGATATTTATAGAATTAATAAATGTGAATAAATAAATTATAAAATCCATATATGAAATAAAATTTGTTTTAAAGGACCATGTTACAATATCATAAAATACTATATAACAACAATATTAAAATGTGGGGTTTTTTTTTGTTTCTTTAACATTTACAGGATCATCAAATTTACAGCAAATTCCCAGTTTTGAGTTCACATCCACAAACACCTTACCAGAAGACTCAGTCGTTGTTGTTGGAAAAGGTACTTCCAAGTCATTTAGCTTGTTGATTGTATGTGTTCTCCACACATAAGCAAAGCATATCATTAAAGAACAGAGAAGAGTGTGATTCGAGTGTTGTTTAGAACTTTTCTTTTTAAAAAATTATTAAATTGAAAGAATTAGAAGTGAGTACTTAATTTTACATTTGTCTTCTAATGAAACTAAATTCATGTCAGTAATTTTCAGAGATGAATTATGTAAAGCTGCAGCTTAGGTACTTCTAAGACACTTTTAGGATAACTAAGACAGTTTTATCATAGTTTAAGTTCAAATAATAGTCCTTATTTATAATTTATCAGCTTAGTATTTAATATAATTTCATTATTTTCCATACAGAGTCTAGACAAATCAGAATTAACACCTGTTATATATTTTTGGGTGCCAAGGGGTTCTTTGAACAATATATTCTTTAAAACTCTTTTTTTTTCTTTAAAACTTTATTGGGGTATAATTGAAAAAATTGTAAGGTATTTAAAGTGATTATTTTATATCCATATGCATTGTGAAAGGATTCCCTCATCAAGTTAATTAACACATCTCAGTTTTTTTTTTTAAGTTTTTATTTATTTGTCAGAGAGAGAAAGAGAGACCACAAGCAGGGGGAGTGGCAGGCAGAGGGAGAAGCAGGCTCCCCGCTGAGCAAGGAGCCCAATGAGGGAGTCGATCCCAGTACTCTGGCATCATGACCTGAGCTGAAAGCAGATGCTTAACTGACTGAGCCACCCAGGAGTACCAATTAGTTCCCTTTTTTTTTTTTTTTCCCAAATAAAAAAACTAGAACGTGATGATAGACACTGAAGGTGCACATCTTATTTCTGGTAAATACAGTGAAGTAGGATGAAATGCTTGGAAAGCTTTCCTGTTTGCTTGGTAGAGTCTCATTAAGTTAATTTGAGGCCCTTCTCAGATTGGCTCCAACCTAACCTTGCAAACTTAGTTTCTTTTATTCCTCTGTTTCTCTTATGTCCAACCAAACTGAGTTAATCACTTCACATACATGCTTTATACTTGTTCAGCTCTGCTTCTAAGCATTACCAACTTATAGGGTGCCCTCCCCTCCTTCTTCAGTTATCTGTCCAAATTCATTGTGTCTTCCAATCCCAGCTGAAATCCTTGCTCCTTGAAATCTTCTTAAACACCCCGCTCATACCAGCCTTTCCTTTATGTGAACTCATTATTACAATATGCAGTTCTCATTTAATATTGTGAAATATCTAGGGGCGCCTGGGTAGCGCAGTCGTTAAGCGTCTGCCTTCGGCTCAGGGCGTGATCCCGGCGTTCTGGGATCAAGTCCCACATCAGGCTCCTCTGCTGGGAGCCTGCTTCTTCCTCTCCCACTCCCCCTGCTTGTGTTCCCTCTCTCACTGGCTGTCTCTCTCTGTCAAATAAATAAATAAAATCTTTAAAAAAAAATATTGTGAAATGTCTAGTGATACCTCCTAAATGATTGTCCTGTTAGGGTATTTGTTTTTATATTTATTATTATTTAACATGTCTTTCTTACTGACTATATTGTTTATTTCTTAAAGTCGAGAGCCTTGTCTTTAACTTTGTTATCAGAGTGACATCACATAAATACTTAATGGCAGTTTGTTGGTCGGTTAATTTCAGGTGTATTTGGAAGTCCAAATTCAGCACCAGCAGCCAGCAGCCAATCAGTGGTATCTTCTGTGGAAAATGGAGATACATTTTCAATTAAACAAAGCACTGAACCACCATCAGGAATTTATGGAAGAGCAGTCCAGCAAAATATTCCATCATATGTTGATGTTGAAAATGAAAAGGATGTAAGGTTATTTGCTGATAATTATTAGGATAAACTCAAGCCTATATTAATATCATTGTGTTGGGTTCATCAGATTTGGGGTGATAAAAGTGTTTTGATTAAAATTTTTAAAATCTCAGGATAATTGGAATTTCTGATCCTAATCATTTAAATAATGGGTTATTCTTCTTTCCAGCAATTATATTCTCATTCTGGTATAAAGTATCTAATGTACTTTATACTATACATGTACTTTACATATATATATGTATGTGTATTTACAAATTCAACAATTTTCTAGGACACTCAAGGAGTGACAGACTGGTATCCTCAGGCACAAATTTAGTTATGATACTAGCACCATGTAATTCTAGTCAATTTTAGAATTCCTGGAAAAAGGACTAAAAAATGTATAGTTTATTTTTTTTATATGTAGACAGTGTCTATATACAGTTGTCTGAGATGAAGATAGTTATTTTAAATATCAAACTCCCTGAATACTTTCAGATATTTCAACTTTTTCATTCAGATTAAAATTTCTATTTCAAAATCTACTTATGAGAAGATGAGACAAAAAAGAAAAGAGGAAAAAGAACTTTTTGACATTAAGGATTGTGAAAAGAAGGAACAGAATTCCTGGGAGCGAATGAAATATACAGGAACAGGAGCTGAGAAAATGACATCTGAAAGTACGTGGAATTTAACTTTTGGTGTGTTTTCTTAACTGATAATATTCTAAAGCTAGTGTACCTGTGGTTTAACTGAGAGCTAATAATGCAATATGTTGAACCATAACATTGAAATTTGCAAGACCGAGTAGCTTCTAGTATATTAAATATTAATTATTTCTTATAAAAAAGGAAGTTGATTGATTGTTTTTCTCCCTTCTAGACTTAAATATTTTTGGAGATGAGGTGGGAATATCAAAAAATGAGAGTTCCCCTTTAGAAAATATTGCCTTCAGCCCTCCATTGAAAGGAGGGACCTGTTTAAAAAGGTCACCGTCTTTAGTGTTTTCAGATTCAGGTAAGTAACTTGTTTAAATGTAAAGAATAATGTCACAAATGCTGGTTAAGCTGAAGATACCAAACATGGTTCAGTGCATTTGTGATGGAAAGAGCACTAAGGTAGTTAGGAGTCCATAGACAGACCTGGATTCATAATTATCAGGCCTGCCTTTTAATTAACTTTGTGACCTGGAAATAGGCCTTTGTTTTCTGCCCCTTTAAATGTCCACATTATCTCAGAGTTCTCCTCTGTGCTCCCTGCAAATATTCCTGTTACACTAAAGGGTGGTATTCCATTTTATAGCTGGGGTTAAATGAGATTATGAAGTTGGTTTATATTAGATCATGATTTTAAAAAATCATTGTATTTATCACTTATTCAGCCTGCCATTCAGTACTTACTAGGTCCTATACCTGGCCAAGAGTGGCTTCCATGTTTCCTGTGCTGTTTTTAAAAATATTAAATAGGTCTTAGGTATAGTAGCAATTTGAAAAATCAGAGATTGAAATAAAAAAATCTCATGAACTATAATAAACATTAAGAATTATTGCTTATTATTTTTGTTTATTATTGTTTAATGTTACTAAAGAATAAACTGAACTATCAAACATTTTAAAATTTACATTGGGTCTGAAGTCTGGGTATCAATAAAAAACCCAAAAGTACAGAAAAGATAAATATATAAATGTGATCTTGGACAACATATTTAACATCTCTCAAAAATAAATATAAAAGAGGTTTGAGGGGCGCCTGGGTGGCACAGCGGTTAAGCGTTTGCCTTCGGCTCAGGGCGTGATCCCGGCGTTGTGGGATCGAGCCCCACGTCAGGCTCCTCTGCTATGAGCCTGCTTCTTCCTCTCCCTCTCCCCTTGCTTGTGTTCCCTCTCTCGCTGGCTGTCTCTATCTCTGTCAAATAAATAAATAAAATCTTTAAAAAAAAAAAAAAGAGGTTTGAACTAGATGACCATCTGATTCTTCCTAGTTTGTATTTCTTTTATAAGGCAAGAAGTTTAGAAAGCTTTTTAAAATTCTGTATCCTCAAAACTAGTAATTGTTGAGTATAACTGATGACAGATGTTGACCTGTAAAATTGCTGGTTCTTACCTAAGGTGTAAGAATACTGGCTGCTACTGTTAACAGGAAGAGTACAGATAGTAGCAAATAGTACAAATTGGTAAATATGTTTATGATAGTCACTTCCTAGTGCTTAATATTACTTTTTTAAAATTATCCCTTTGGGGCATCTGGGTGGCTCAGTCAGTTAAGTGTCTGCCTTTGGCTCAGGTCATGATCTCAGGGTCCTGTGATCGAGCCCCATGTCAGGCTGCTCAGCGGGGAGTCTGCTTATCCCCTTGCTCTCCCTTTGTGCTCTCCCTCTCTCTCTCTCAAATAAATAATCTTTAAAAAAATACCACTTAACATGAAAAAATAACTAATAAATCTCTACCCATTTACAAAAGCCAATACAGGGGCACCTGGTTGGCTTAGTCACTTAAGTATCCTACTCTTAATTTTGGCTCAGGTGATGATCTCCGGGTCATGGGATCGAGCTCTGCATCGGGCTCTCTGCTGAACTTGAGATGCTTTCCTTCTCCTTCTCCGCGCCCCCTGCTCGCGCACATGAACACTCTCTGTCTCTCAAATAACATACATAAATAAAATCTTTTTAAAAATACCAATACACATTTTATTTGATCTTTTTTGCTTTCTAATACCTCCAGTGCAGGTATCTTGCATTGTTCAGTGCCCCCAGGGCATTACGTTGAGCACTCAGTGATAATGATTTGTTTCCCTGACATCCAGGGCAATGCCTTACATCTGGAAAACAGTTGGTAAATGTTTGATTATAGAAAAAAATGTTGTTATTACCACACATGGTCTTAGGATTTGTAATAGACCATTAATTCTATGCAGGTAGCAAAAAATTGGTATTTTTGGAATTCAGCTAGAATTCTTTACACAGGGACTCCTGGGTGGCTCAGTCGGTTAAGCATCTGACTCTTGGTTTCAGCTCAGGTCCTAAGATCCAGCCCCCAGCAGGCTCCACACTCAATGCAGAGTTTGCTTGTCTCTCTCCCTCTGCTCCTCCCCCTGTACGTGCTCTCGCGCTCTCTCCCTCTCTAGAAGAAATAAAATATTTTAAAAAAAGAAAAGAATTCTTTACACAGATGCTATGAAGCTTCATTTTCAGTTGCCATATGTGTAGTAAAACGGGTATATATCCCCTGTTCTTATAAAATGGGATCATAATACTTCTTATTGATTTTTAGCTCTTAAAGCTAGACTTTATTATATAACTCATGACTGAAAAACCATTTATATATTTATGTTTAATATAATTTAATAATTCTGTATATAAAAAGTCAAGTTTTAAATAGCTTTGTTGTCTGGGTATTACAGTTTTATTAAAGATAAACTGATAATACTAGTTTCCATAAAAAATATTCATAAAATCTGTAGTCAGAATATCATTTGTATCAGAGTTCTCTGACGCTTTATTTAATATGTTTTTTTTTGTTTTAGGTGAAGCATCTCCTGGAGGCATTCCACAATATAAAGAAAGGATGTCTTCTGTCACTCACAGTCCTGAAATATTGGATGCATCAGAACTACGGCCGTTTTCCAAACCAGAAATAGCACTGACAGAAGCCCTTAGGCTTTTAGCTGACGAGGATTGGTAAGTTCACCATCCTTAACTTAAAGCCAAGCTGAGTTTCACAAGTTTTCTGAAAATTTTTTATTAAAAACTTTGAAACATTCCCCATTAAAATAGTCATAGAAATGATTATCATAGTTCTTAAACAGTCTGATTTTTTTTCAACTTATTAATGTAACTGAACTCTGATCCTAATAGTACTGTAATTACTATCACTTACAACTTATATACTGCAAGGACAGAGTTTAGCTTTATTATGGATTACATAAACCTTTTGATACTAGAATGCAAATCTCACATTTCTCCAAGTGTTTCTCTGTGAAATACATCCTGTAACAATCCTGGAAATACTTATCTGTTATTAGCGTAGCTGTAGCAGCCACCCAGCCCAGCCCAGCTGGAACATCTACTGGCTGCACTTGACCCATTTCCTTCCCTACTCCTTCAGTATCACTCTCCGTCCCTTCCTCCATATCCTCAGTTTTACTTCTACTAGACCATATTCACCAACATTAAAACGTGCTATAATAGCCCCTATTTAAAAAAAAAAAAAAAAAACCTCCCTAAACTGCACATCTTCACATTTCTTTTATTCTTTTTTTTTTTAGCCAATTCTTCAAAAAGACTGACTCATTGTCTACTTTTTCACCTCATATTCTCTTCTCAACCTTTAATTGGCTCTCAGCCCTCCCCACCATGACAGCCACATCACTGAAACTATGAAAGTGATCATCTTACTGAATTTACACTGGTTATTTATTAGTGGCCATCTAAGCCTTTTAGCAACATTTGACACGATCGACACTCCCTTCTTTTCTGATTTCACATTGGAAAAATCAGAGTTTCTTGGTTCTTTTCTTGTTTTAGTATGTTCTTATTCCTTTTCTTTGTTTGACTTCAAAATTGAGGCATGCTCTGTCTACATTTATTCCTGAATATGGCAGTTGTTTTCTGTAAAGAGCCAGGTAGTAAATATTTTAGGCTTTCCAGGCCAGATGTCTTTATCACAACTCCTCAACTTTACTGTTGTAGTGTAAAAGCAGCCTTAGATAGTATGAAAACAAGTGGTTATAGATATGTTCCAATAAACATTACTTATAAAAAATTCTGATGGGGCCAGATTTGGTCTGTGAGTCATAGTTTGCCAACCCCTTTCCTAAATGATTACATTCAGTCAGATATATGTCTGGATTCCAGGTATCTTCTTGAGCTCTAAACTTACAATCCATCTGCCTCCTTGACATTTTCACTTTGATGCTTGCAGACATTTTAAATGTAACATATCCAAAATAGAACTCTTGATTTCCCACTTCCTCCCAAGGTGGGTTAACAGACATAAGATTTGCCTTTCAGATTTTAGTTCTTTCAGAACTAAAGAAATCGTACAAAATATATGAAACAGTGGTTTTCAAAATATTCCTCACTAGGCAATGAAAATTAGTGATCCTTGAGAGACAGGAAACGAACAAGTTGAACTCTATAATTGCCCTGGCTTAACTTTCTACAGAGTTTCCAGGTTACAGCTCAAAGAAGGGGAAACTATGTAAATACCAGCAGAGATAGAAATGGAGCTGGGAGTTTGGGGATGCCAAGGTAACTAGAGTTTGCAAGGCAGAGTACCATAGAGGATGGAGCTCCACAAAGAACTCTGGAGACCTTCAGAGGTGTCTTCTCAAATATTTAGGTAAATACTAGTCAGGGCATAAGTGTAAATAAATTCTTAAGCCAGAGCTAGAATGAAGTTACAGGGAACAATCCCTGAATACTTCTTGTTCCCATCAGCACAGTGGAAAACCTCATAACTCACATGGCATCAAGTAGAAAACTCAGAAGAGTTCTGCTTCTAAGTGTGGAAAAATAAACTGTAGGCTAAAGACTGTTTTGGCCCTGCCTAATGAAGCATAAGAGCAAGGCCTAAGAGCGTCAAACTTAACAAATAACCTAACGCCATTCCAGAGCAAAGGTCAAAAATAATTTAGGAATACAGAACTAGCTCAGGTAAAATGGATAATGACTGACATCCAATAAAAAATTACCAGGCATGCAAAGCAGCAGGGAAATACAACCCATAATAAGAAGGGAAAAAGCTAACTATTGAAACCAATCCAAAAATGATACAGATGATAGAATTAGTAGACAAGGACATTATAGCTATAGTTATAATTCTATTCCATATTCAGTGACATGAACAGAGAATCAGTGAGCTGTAGAACAACTTGCAAAATCCCTTTTGCCATATAATGTAACATGATTGAGGGAAATAACATCCCCTTATATTCACACTCAAGGGGAGGGTATTATCAGGTGGTATATGCCAGGGGACAGGAATCATGGGTGCCGTCTTAGAATTCTGTATTTCACATTCAGAATAAAAAGGGTCATTTTATAATGATAATGATAAAAAGGTTAATTCATCAAGTGATCCTGATTTTATTTATCATATAACAGAGCTTCACAATACATTAAGAAGAAACAGGTAGAACTGCAAGAAGAAGTAAATACATCCACAAATACAGTTGGAACTTGAACAACCTTCTCTCATTAATTGATAGAACTAGCAGAAAAAAAATCAGTGAGGATATGAAAGACTTGAATCACATGATTGACCAACTTGACCTAATTGGCATTTATAGAATACTCCACCTAAAATAGCAAAATTTACACTCTTTTCAAGTCCACGAGAAACATTTACCAAGAGAAATATTTTGGGACATAAAATAAGTAATTTAAAAGGATTCAGATTATACAAATTTTGTTCTCTGACTATAATGGAATTAAATTAGAAGTTAAGAACAGATACCTGGAAAATCTCTAAATGTCTTGAAACTACCACGCTTAGAAGCAACCCATGGATCTAAGAAAGTAATCAAAAGGGAAATTAGGAAGTATTTTGTAACTTTTTCTTAAGTAGGCTCCACGCCCAGTGTAGAGCCCAACGTGGGGCTAGAACTCATGACTCTGAGATCAAGACCTGAGCCACGATCAAGTGTCAGATGCTCAACCAACTGAGCCACCCAGGCGCCCCCAAAGTATTTTGAACTTAATGAAATTAAGAATGAAACATATCAAAGTTATGAGATGTAGCTAAATTTAGATGGAAATTTATAGCACCATAACCCCTATATTACAGGAAAAGAAACATTTTGTATCCGTGATCTCAGCTTTCACCTTAAACTAGAAACAGAAGAGCAAATGAAGCCCAAAATAATTAAAGAAAAGAAATAATAAAGATTACACTAGAAATCAAGAAAATAATAGAGGAAATCAGTGAAAGCAAAAGCAGGCTCTTAGAGAAGATTATTTGATAAACCTGTAATCAGACCGATCAAGCAAACTAAGAGGGAAAAAACAATTACTACATCAGGAATGAGGAAGTGGACATCATTACTAATCATATAGCTCTTAAATAATACAGGAATAAGATAAACAGCTTTATGCCCATTAATTTAACAACTTAGTGAAATGGACAAATTCTTTGAAAGACGCAAACTACCAAAACTCACTAAAAAACAAAAAAGCTAACCTGTATAACCCAATATGTATTAAGGACATTGAAATTATACTTAGAACTTTTCCACAAAGAAAACTCCAGACTCAGATGGTTTTTCTAGTGAATTATATCAAACATTTAAGGAAGAAATCAATTCTGCACAAACTTATAACACTGAACAAAGAGGCCGGAGTACTTCCCATCTTATTCTTTGAGGCCAAAATCACCCTCATACCAAAACCATACATAGATAAAACTACAGACTGAGATAAAAAATATCTCATGAGCATAGATGTAAAAATCTTTAAAACAAGTTTTCATTTTGCCCCCTCCTAATCGCGAATCTGCTTTTCCCTCATTGTTCATCATCTTAGTTAATAACTCTGCCATGGACATTTAGTTGTTCATACCAAGTCAGTGTTGACTTTTTCTCATTTCTTTACATTCCATCAGTTCCTTTATTTTCAGAATATATCTCGGCTGCTGATCCTGTCACCCAAGCCACACCTGGCTATATTAGTGTCATCACTGGTTTGCATGCTTCCATCATTGTTCACTTCATACAACAGCCAGAGTGATACTGGTAAAACTCAAATCAGAACATGGGATTCCTCCCCACAAAACCCTCCAGTGGCCCCCGAGAACACTAGGAAAAAAATTCTTAACTGTTTTTTCTTCATTTTCCATCCCTTGCCCCTGTAGTCTCATCCCTTACAGTGAGTTGCTCTGCCTTACTTATCTACTCTAGCCACCTGGCTATTTCCTGAACACCCAAGCTCATTTATGCCTCAAGATCTTTGTACTTAATTCTTTGAACATTCTTCCAGTGGCTTCTCTCTCACTTCATACAGGTATCTGTCAAATGTCACCTCCTCAGAAAAGCCTTCTCTCATGACTTTAACTAAAATAGTGTTCTTTTCCCCATCTTCTTATGCTGCTTTATTTTTAGTATTGCTACCTGACCTTATATTTTATTTTAACACCTCTCTTAGCAGTTTGATTATTATGTTCCATGTAGTGCTTTTTTTGTTTTATCCTGTTTGGGGTTTGTCGTTAGATCTGACAGTTTATAGTTTGGATCGAATTTGGAAAAATTTTAGCCACTTTTTCTTAATTTCTTTTCTGCCTCCCTCTCTCTTGACTGTACTGTTATTAGTATGTATAGAATTGGGTTGTTTTTGCATTTAAATTAATTGTAAACTGTTTTATGCTTATTCAAAAAATGAGAATTTTGAACCAACTATTTAAATAGGTTTATTCTTGCTACCTTGGATTCTTAGGTCTTTTCTTTTCTCTGAGTTTTCCAGAATTCATTCAGTGAATTTAAATGCTTAAAAAAAATGACTGCTATCAATATTACTTAAGGAAATATTACAATATTACTAGGGAAACTCATTTTGGCTTATGGTTTTCAAACCTCTAAGATGAAAATCATCATGTTGGAAATGTTATGTCTAAATCCCACTTGAATCCCACTCTCTTATTAGTATCCACCTACCTTTCATCTGGCTCATTAGGTCAGAGAATGACAGAAAAATACAAATTACAGAACCATCTGTTGGTGGTTTTCTGCTGTTGGATTATATATTTACCAATAATGTATTTACTTTTCTCCTTCCATTTTTGTTTTATTGCTTCCCTCACCTTTTTTTCTGCCATTCCTTTTCCTTCTGTTCCCTAGAAAGAATATGGCATTCTATCACTAGGGAGGAAATATTCTTTTCTGTTTACAAAGCATGAACTTAGTGTGACTGTAAGTGGTATTTTAGCTCTTAAAAGATCCTTTGAATCATGAAAGAGAACTATTGGAGCAAGTAAAATTTTACATATTTTTTATTTGAAATTCCTAAATGATATGGGATAAGAAGCAAGATCTCCTCATTGGCAGTATTTCATACACACAAAAGAAGACATCTGAGATCCTGTTCCAGTTGAGCCCCATTTAATAAGTGATTTTGTCATTTGTTTCTTTTTACCATAGGGAGAAGAAAATTGAAGGACTGAATTTTATTAGGTGCTTAGCTGCTTTTCATTCTGAAATATTGAACACAAAGTTGCATGAAACAAATTTTGCGGTAGTTCAAGAGGTAATCTTATTTTTCAGCTGAGTTAAGGATTGTTTTTATAACAAAGAATAAATACGCCACGTTTATTTGACCTTTCAAAAATACCTCTGTACTAGGGCAGTCTGGGTGGCACAGTCAGTTGAGCGTCCAACTCCTGATTTTGGCTCAGGTCATTATCTCTCAGGGTTGTGAGATTGAGCCCTGCATGGGGCTCCACACTGAGGGTTAAGCTTGCTTAAGATTCTTTCTCTCTTTCCTTCTGTCCCTCCCCCCCGTCCTGTGCTTGCTTTCTCTCAAAAAAAAGAAAGAAAGAATACCTGTGTACTAAATGATATAAGTAGGCTTGTATGTAGGTAAAAGTAGCTCCTGTCTGGGGCTCCTGGCTGGCTCAGTCATGAGTTCAAGCCCCACGTTGAGGATAGATTTTATTAAGGGGAAAAAAAAAAAAGGTAGCTCATACCTTACTTTGCAACTTTTAAAATTTTTTATTATATGTTCATTTTTAGGACATAAGGTAATGCGTATTAAAACATGTTACTTTAATAGTAAATTTGGTTTCAAAGTTATTATTACTGATTTTCTTTCAGAATATCAGCAAAATGTACATTTTGGAAATTTTTTTTAGGTGAAAAATTTACGCTCTGGAGTTTCTCGTGCTGCTGTGGTCTGTTTAAGTGATCTTTTCACTTACCTGAAAAAGAGCATGGATCAAGAACTAGATACTACAGTAAAAGTTTTGTTGCACAAGGCTGGAGAATCAAATACATTTATAAGAGAAGATGTTGACAAAGCACTGAGAGCTATGGTCAGTAATGTAACCCCTGCACGTGCAATTGTTTCTCTTATCAATGGAGGACAAAGGTAATATTCAAAATAATTTTGATATGTTCTTAAACTAAAAATGCAATTGTTTGCAGTCTAGGATATAGGGAAAACAAAGCAAACCTCAATATTATTTCAGTCAAAAAACAAATAATTCTTATGTGATAAACATCATATGAACATTTAAGGAATAAATAATATTGTTATTCTAATAACTTTACATATATTCATAGATCTGGAACTAAATAAATGTCAGTGATTATGAGTTTTATTTTGTTTTTAACTTCTTGGGGATGGGTAACTAATGTAATTTGTCATTTTAGCTTCCAGCAATGATTGTTGAGTTAGGAGTAGTTTAATCATCTAACTTTAAAGGTATATCTTTGGCAAATAGTTCATACATCAGCTTTGTTTCAACCGATCATGTTCCCTTGTAGCCATTTACACATTGCAGTAAGAAGATGTACAGCCCAGCACTTATCAGATGTGGTGGAATTTATGGAACGAGAACGTATTTTATCTGGAACAAAGGATATGGCCGACCGCATATTACCAGCTGCTGCCAAGTTTGCTCAGGACAGTTCACAAGAAACCAGGTGAATAGCTGCTAGTAATATTTGCTGAATCTGTTCAGATAAGGGCTTAAAAGTAGGCAGCAAAGGTTAAAAAAGAATAAACATTTTTTCTAAATGGACAAGGGGGGTCCCCAGGGATTGGTGCTGGGGAGTGGACTTATTTAACCGGTTTATAAATGATCTTGAGGGAGTGCACAGTGAATTCTCCAAATTTACAGATGACACTACATACTTCTGGGTAGTGAGATGCCATGTCACAGGGATGAACTGCATGAAAACGGCACAAGACTGTATGATTGGGCAGAAAAGTGGCAGAAGAACTTCCTTGTGGGCAAATGTAAGGTAATGCATTTAGGGGAAATGATATATTTTCCAAGCAATCAGGTGAAATCAAGGAAATAGGTGCACATGAAAAATACAGGAAGCAAAATGGATAACATATTGTCTTCTGAAACATGAGATAGCTACATTTAGAAAATCCCATAAATTTCCTATTGCTGTACTTGAAGAACAGTTCTGTGATACATTACTGTATTGTTAACTATTTTTTAAGTAAACTCTGTGCCCAACGTGGTGCTCAAACTCACAGCCCCAAGAGCAAGAGTCACATGCTCCATCGACTGACCCAGCCAGGTGCCCCTCGCTGTATTGATGACAGAAATTTTGGATATAGTCAAGAACCTAGGTTCAACTCCTAGCCCCAGTCACTTTTGCCCTTAAACAAATTCCTTAATATCTGTTAGCCTAGGTTTCCTGTATGTAAAATTAGGGGGGTGGGACTAGGTGATTGATAATGTCCATTACAAAAACCTAAAAATTTATGGCAGTTACATAAGAAGATAGATTAAAAGTGGGAGGGAGGGTCCTGAATTCATAGAGACTAAAGTGAAGAAGGATTTAAAATTAACGTTTTAAGACATAGGTATCCATGACTTTAGGTAACTGGAGTTAATCTTATGGAAATCATTGTACCGGAAGCTAATATAGAAAGTCAATGTATTCATTTTCTGTTGCTGTGTAACAAATTACCACAAACATAGTGGTTTAAGGCAACACAGACTTTTTTAGCTTACTGTTCTTTAAGTTAGAAGTCTTTCATGACTCAACTGCTTTCTCTGCTTGGTGTCTCCCAGGGTTGAATCAAGGTAATGATGATGCTGAGCCCTTATCTAGAGGTTCTGTAGAAGAATCTGCTTCCAAATTCGTTTTGGTCGTTGGCCAAATTCAGTTCCTTGTAGTTATAGGACTTAGGTCTCTGTTTCTTTGCTGGTTGTCAACCAGGGTCCTCTCTCAGCTTCTTAAAGTCACCCAAATTCCTTCTTGTGCAGCCCTCTCCATCTTTAAGCCAGCAACAGTATGTTGAAGCCCTGTTGTGCGTAGAAGCTCTCTAATTTCCTCTTCTGCTACCAGCCATAGAAAGCTCTCTCCTTTGAAGGACCTGTATGATTAGATTAGGTCCACCCGGAAAATCTCCGTATCTTAGAGTCAACTCTACCATGTAACATAACATGACATAATCCTGGAAGTTATATCTCATATTTACAAATTGTAGGTATTAGAGCGGGACATCTATTAGGAGCCATTTTGGAAGTTATGTATGCCACAGTAAAGTTCAAAACAATTTATAATAAACTAGTTAGGAACAGAAAAAGATTCATAATGGTGGTTGTGTGTACGTCTTAATCTTTCCTAAATGACATGGTAATTCTTCTACTCTATTTGTCATTTCTTGATTTCTTATTTGAAGTTTTAAAATTATAAAATGGTTACAACTTTCCAGTTTTACTATTCCTCACATTTAGTGCCCCTATTGCTTGTTTACTTGTTTGTTTTAGCCATTCTCATATCATTAAGGCCTGTGATGGAACTACAGCCCTCAATGTTCTGGGCTAAAAGTTATAATCATCTTCAAAACTATAACTGATTAGGAACTACTTATCAAGGTGTAACCTTATTCTGATTCTGAGGAGAGAACAGTAATTTTAATTTTCTAATACTATCTCCCTTTCTATAATTTTGTTAACAATCGAAGGGGCCTGGTTGATACACATATTCCTGAGATCATTCTGTACCCTCCCGCCATCCCCCAAGACTTGCCTTCTCTGGTTCTTCCTAGTCCCATATATTCCAAGTTGTAGGAAAAAGCATAGCTGTAATTAATTTTAGGACCAAGCCTCTTTGAAGAGTAGTAATATGGTATAATTATAAGGTGCTATAAGACCCCTCTATCCAAAAATATCTCCAGTACACATTACATTGATATGGTTCTATCAGAATGATATCTTGGCTTGAGGTTTTATCCTAAAGAGAATTATTTTTTAAAAAAAGAATTATTTTAAAATTTATATACTACCATAAAAAGTTAGTTTGGAGAGTATTACACATTCATTATATATCATCCATGATTTATCAACTAACTTTGGGTATGTTTTAGGTAGCAAAGAATAGGTTTTTGAAGAATTGGAACCCAGGTAAGTTTAGGCAGGGGGAAAAAAAAAGCGAGGGTAAGAAATACAGGAAATACAGAACCTAGGGAAGGTTGACTTAGGTCAGAACACCTCTCACCAGCAACCTCTTGCCCAATGAGCAAGGGGCCCAGGATAAAGACAGACTTCTCCTAACTCACAGTTCTGCCAAATACCAGCCTTGATATGGACCCAAGGGTGCCTGAAAAATAGAATTCAAACATTTGGCTCTCCAAAAAGAGATTTGAAGATTGGAAGCTATAGTGTTTTTTAAAGGTGAGGGACAGGAGAATGCTATACTCCAGTTCAGTTAGTATAACTACATTTCAGGTCGTTTAAAATGGGGATGACAGTCTTGTTATTGACAGGCTTTTTCTATTGAAAAAAAAAAATTGCATCTAAGGGACAGAAACTGAGTTTGTTAAGGTATATAAAATTATTTGCATGTTTCTCAAATGTCCATAGGTACTATGGTCGAAAGATGCTTTTCCTTATGATGTGTCATCCAAACTTTGATAAAATGCTTGAAAAATATGTCCCATCCAAAGATTTGCCATATATTAAGGAATCTGTTAAAAGCTTACGGCAAAAGGTATGTGGAAAAACTAATTTGTAATCATCTTTAAAAGCAAAGTACCAGGAAACTAAAGGTAGAAGTAATTACTTCTTTGATTATTTCTCTGTTAACCATTCAGAATATAGCTGCAGTAGCATTTCAACAACTGCAGTTGAAAAACAACTGCAGTAGACATTCGGAGTGTCAGTAAGTGTTTATTGAACAGAAGCTTGGTATTTGGTAGAATACAGTGTGGTTTATTGGAGTTACAAGACTTGGATTTGATTCAAGACTTGGGTTGGAGAATTAGTCAATTATATAATGTTAGGTACATCACCTCATTTCTTTAACCTGAATTTTTCATTTTTATAGGATAAGGATAATGATGTTCATCATGCTTGGTCCCTGCTTTATTTACCTTGCATATGCCACTAGTAGAGTTCCTATCACACTGCAGAACATTGGTTGGGATGGGGAGCCCATGTCTTATTTAATCCTGGTAGATAATGGGGATTCAGACATATCTGAAATGAGTGACTGAGGGAATATCAAGTAAAATAAAATGTGAAAAGTATCTTATAAAAAGTAATCCACTTACATTTTTTTTTTGCAAAAATATGTTTAATTTAATAATGTAGAATTTTTCTATGGTAATTTAGGTTACTCCTCACTGATAATCTTGGATAAAGGATTCATTTCTGAAAGGACAATTTTTCAAAGATGTATGGCAATATACATTTTAGAGCATTTTTTTCTGCTTATTGATCTTAAAAATTTTAGCTTAATTCCTATAGAAATAATTAAAATCACCATGCAAAGAATTATCTTACTGAACTGAGGCAGGTTGTATTTGTGAGTCATTTCAAGTACAAGTATTTTTAAATAGTTCTTGTCTAAGTGTTTATTCTCACCTTGCTGTAGCATAGGAATTCATTATTTATGTAATGTGTTCATATTTTTTCTATAGATTTTAAGGTTTAAGAAGAGTAGTTATAAAATATAGCATATTAATTTTTAAAATTTTAAAGTTTTACCCAGCTAATATCATTTCGTATTAGTTGGTCACATATTTGGTTAAGTTACTACTAATTAGAAGGTATTTTATGTATTGATGCCCTTTAAAGCATAACCATAGCTGATTATTAAGATGTGTTCACTTATAAAAAGGTCAATAATGACTTCTATGAAAATTGCATTGTATAAATTATTTCACTTAACTGGTTTTAAGACTTTTTTATTACACTGCCTTTCTTTATATTACTTAAAGGGCTTAGGAGAGATACCACTAGATACTCCTTCAGCAAAAGGAAGACGATCTCATACTGGCACTGTTGGAAATACAAGGTCATCATCTGTTTCTAGAGATGCTTTCAATTCAGCTGAAAGGTAGGATCATTTGATATTCCACATCGTTAGAGCAATTGCTCCCGAGTGACAGTAGTCTCATTTGGATGTTTTTATGAACTATCCCAGGAGTATTTGTCAAAACTTAATGGAGTTTTAAAAGTTGGTAGGGACTTAGAAAGTGTGAGGTAATTATATTTAATAAGGCAATTATATATTCACAGCAACTGGCTTTTACATGCACTAAACATTATTAAAGCTTTAGTGAAAAAAAAAACTTTAGAAAATCCAAACATTTGAAGAAGAATTAACCAATCAGCCATAGTACCACCAACCAGAAAAGACTACTCTTAAAATTTTTATAAATATAATTATATATATAATTGTGTAACTGTTTACACTATTTAATGTGTAATAGCCTGATTATATAATTTTTAAAAATATATTTTTGGGGGGTGTCTGGGTGGCTTAGTTAAGCATCTGCCTTCTGTGCAGGTCATGATCCCAGGGTCCTGGGATTAAGCCCCATGTCCGTCTGTCTGCTCAGCAGGGAGCCTGCTTCTCCCTTTCCCTCTGCCTGCTGTTCCCCCTGCTTGTGCTTTCTCTCTCTCTCTCTCTCTCTCTGCCAAATAAATAAAAATCTGAAAGAAAGACAGAAAGAAAGAAAGGTCCAATTTCATTCTTTTGCATGTTGCTGCCTAGTTTTTCCAACACCAGTTATTGAAGACACCATCTTTTTGCATGGGATATTCTTTTCTGCTTTGTCGAAGGTTAGTTGACCAGATAGTTGTGGGTTTATTTCTGGGTTTTCTGTTCCGTTGGTCAATGCGTTGGTTTTTGTGCAAATACCATACTGTTTTGATCACTACAGCTTTATAATATAACTTGAAATCCAGAATCATGATGCCACCAGCTTTGCTTTTCTTTTTCAAGGTTGCTTTGGCTATTCAGGGTCTTCTGTGGTTCCATACAAATTGTAGGGTGGGTTGTTTGTTCTAGCTCTGTGAAAAATGCTGTTGGTATTTTGATAGGATTTGCATTAAACGTATAAATTGCTTAAGGTAGTATAGACATTTTAACAATCTTAGTTCTTCTAATCCATGAGCATGGAATGTTTTTCTATTTCTTTGTGTCATCTTTGATTTCTTTTTTAGGTGTTTTATAGTTTTTAGAGTACAGATCTTTTACCTCTTTGGTTAGGTTTAGTCCTAGGTATCTTCTGGTTTTTGGTTCAACTGTAAATGCGATTGTTTTCTTAATTTCTCTTTCTGCTGTTCATTATTGGTATATAGAAATGCAACAGATTTCTGTATGTTAATTTTATATCCTGCAACTTTACTGAGTTCATCTATCAGTTGGCAACTTCTTGTGGATTTTTTTTTGGTTTTCTATATAAAGTATCATGTCATCTGCAAATAGTGAAAGTTTGACTTCTTCCTTGCCGATTCGGATGCGTTTTATTTCTTTTTGTTGTCTGTTTACTGAGGCTAGGACTTCCAGTACTATGCTAAATAACAGTGGTGAGAGCAGACAGCCCTGTTTTGTTCCTGACCATAGAGGAAAAAGCTCTGTTTTTCCCCATTGAGAATGATTTTAGCCGCGGGTTTTTCATATATGGCCTTTATTATGTTGAGGTATGTTTCCCTCTAAACCTACTTTCTTGGACCACCTGGGTGGCACAGTTGTTAAGCGTCTGCCTTCGGCTCAGGGCGTGATCCCAGCATTCTGGGATCGGGCCCCACATCAGGCTTCTCCACTAGGAGCCTGCTTCTTCCTCTCCCACTCCCCCTGCTTGTGTTCCCTCTCTTGCTGGCTGTCTCTCTCTGTCAAATAAATAAATAAAAATCTTAAAAATAAATAAACCTACTTTCTTGAGGGTTTTTATCATGAATCGATGCTGTACTTTGTCAGATGTCTTTTCTGCATCTGTTGAAAGGGTCTTATGGTTTTTATCTTTCTTTTATTAATGTGGTGTATCACATTGATTGATTTGTGAATATTGAACCATCCTTGCAGCCCAGGAATAAATCCCACTTGATCCTGGTGAATGATTCTTTAATGTACTGTTGGTTTCAAGTTGCTAGTATTTTGTTGAGGATTTTTGCATCCATGTTCATGAGAAATAATGACCTGTAGTTCTCTTTTTTAGTGGAGACTTTGTCTGCTTTTGGAATCAGGATAATGCTGGTCTCATAGAATGAATTTGGAAGTTTTCCCTCCTTTTCTATTTTTTGGAATAGTTTGAGACGAATAGGTGTTCACTCTTCTTTAAATGTTTGGTAGAGTTCTCTTGTGAAGCCATGTAGCCCTGAACTTTTGTATCATGGAAGATTTTTGATTACTGATTCTATTTCCTTGCTGGTTATGAGTCTGTTCAAATTTACTATTTCTTCCTGTTTCAGTTTTGGTAGTTTAGATGTTTCTTTTTTTTTTTTTTTTTAAAGATTTTATTTATTTATTCAACAGAGATAGAGACAGCCAGCGAGAGAGGGAACACAAGCAGGGGGAGTGGGAGAGGAAGAAGCAGGCTCATAGTGGAGGAGCCTGATGTGGGGCTCGATCCCGTAACACCGGGATCACGCCCTGAGCCGAAGGCAGACGCGTAACCGCTGTGCCACCCAGGCGCCCCAGTTTAGATGTTTCTAAGAATGCATCTATTTCTTCCAGATTGCCTGACTTGGTGGCACATAATATTCTCTTAATTGTTTGTATTTCTGGGGTGCCTGGGTGGCTCAGTTGGTTGAGCAACTGCCTTCAGCTCAGGGTCCTGGGATTGAGCCCCGCATCAGGCTCTGCTCAGTGGGAAGTCTGCTTCTCTCTCCCTCTCTCTCTCAAATAAATAAAATATTTATAAAAAATAACAGTTTGTATTTCTTTGGTGTTGGTTGTGATCTCTCCTCTTTCATTCATGATTTTATTTATTTGGGTCCTTTTTTTTTAATCAGTCTGGTTAAGGGTTTACCAATTTTGTTAACTTTTTCTGAGAACCACTGCTGCTTTCATTGTTGTGTTCTATTGTTTTTTTAGTTTCTATACCATTTAATTCTTTTCTAATCTTTATTATTTGCCTTCTGCTGGCTTTAGGTTTTGTTGTTCTTTTTATAGCTCCTTTAGGTGTAAAGTTAGGTTGTTTGAGAATTTTCTTGCTTCTTGAGGTAGGCCTGTATTGCTATATACTTCCCTCTTATGACTGCTTTTGCTGCATCCCAAAGGTTTTGGACCATTGTATTTTCATTTTCATTTGTTTCCATGTATTTTTCTTATTTCTTCTTTGATTTCCTGGTGACCCATTCATGTTCAGTAGCATGTTGTTTAACCTCCATGTATTTGTGGTCATTCCAAATTTTTTCTTGTGGCTGACTTCAAGTTTCATAGCATTGTGGTAGGAAAATACACACAGTATGATCTCAGTCTACTTATACTTATTTGGGCCTGATTTATGACCTAGTATGTGATCTATTCTGGGGAATGTCCCATGTGCACTTGAATGTATATTCTGCTTTAGGATGAAATGTTCTGAATGTATGTGTTAAGTCCCTCTGGTCCAGTGTGTCATTCAAAGCCATTGTTTCCTTGTTAATTTTCTGTTTAGATGATCTGTTCATTGTTGTAAGTGGGGTGTTAAAGTCTCTTACTATTATTATATTATTATCAATGAGTTCCTTTATATTTGTTATTAATTGTTTTATATGTTTGGATGCTCCCTAGTTGGGGCCATAAATATTTACAATTGTTAGATCTTCTCTTTGGATAGCCCCCTTTATTATGATGTAGTGTCCTTCATGTCTTGTTACAGTCTTCAGTTTAAAATCTAGTTTGTCTGACATAGTATTGATACTCTGGCTTTCTTTTGATGTCCATTTGCATAATAAATGTTTCTCTGTCTCCTCACTTTCTATCTACAGGTGTCTTTATGTCTAAAATGAGTCTCTTGTTTTGCCTTCTTTTGAATTGATTGATTGAGGTGTGTGTATGTGTGTGCTTGTCTGTTTTTTGTGTATACCCTAAGGTATATTCACTGTTATTATACTATCAAATCCATTTTGTTTTAAATAACAAAAAAGCCATCTTTGAATACAAGTTTCAGTAATTAGATGGCTTCTTGAGGTGTTCTTTTTTACTCTTTTCATTTATTCACCTTTTATGTATCATATACTTCTCAGTTTAAATATAAATTGAGTCCTCTTTTTCTCATATAGAATTAATCATTTCACAAATTAGCCTCAGATCGATTTATTTAAGCAAATTAAAAATAATGCATCTAGCTAAGATCTGCATTCTAGATCATCATCCTGTGTCTACTTTTAGGATGATTCTGAGTCGTTCATTTATCAGTGCTCTTAAAACAACTTCAGCACCATTTTTAATACTGGTAGTCAGAGAAATGGCGACTGGCAATTCTTACCATTGTCTTTAAGACCTGTCAATTTGGGGTTGTCTGGGTGGCTCAGTTGGTTGAGCATCTGCCTTTGGCTCAGGTCATGATCTCAGGGTCTTGGGATCGAGCCCCACAGCAGGGAGCCTGCTTCCCTCTCTCTCTCGCTCTGCCTCTCCCCTCTGCTCGTGCTCTCTCTCTCAAATAAATAAATGAAAATCTTAAAAAAAAAAAAAAAAAAACCAGTCAGTTTGTATGACGCTTTAGTTTCAAAGGGATCATTCATCTGCTACATTGACTCGCCCCTTTATAGCAATAAAAAACAAGATGCTAGTAATAGTAAGTCATTGAAATAGTAAGCCCTTCTGGTGTCAAGATTCTAGTTTTCTCATGCAAATTCACGTGGATATTTTGAGTTAACATAGGAGGACTGAAACTACTATTTTTGGAAAGTCCTACTTACAAGGTGAGCCCTTGGTTGGCATCTGGGAACTAGGATTTAAGGAGGATTGCCACTGTTCCTTAACTGATAAGAGTAGTTTACTATACTACAGTTATTTGGGCAAATGATGTGGTTTATGCTAAACAGCTGCTTTCCTTCTGGGAGCCTAGAATTTCAGTATATCCTAGACAGAGGACCAATCATGACCAACTCCCAGTAAAAACCCTGAGCATTGAGGGGTGCCTAGGTGGCTCAGTTGGTTAGGCATCTGACTCTTGTTTTTGTCTCAGGTCATGATCTTATGATTGTGGATCGAGCCCTGTGTCAGTCTGCACTCAGTGCAGAATCTGCTTCAGATTCTCTCTCACTCTCCCTATTGCATGCACTCTCTCTCTCTCAAATGAATAAATAAAATCTTTAAAAAAAAGCCTGAGCATTGAGTCTCTAATAAGGTTCATTGGTAGACAGCATTTCACATGTGTTGTCATGGGTTGTTACTGGAGTAATTAAATTTGTCCTGTGTGACTTCACTGGGAAAGGACCCTTGGAAGCTTATATCTAGTTTCAACCAGACTTTGACCCCTGCACTTTTTTCCTTTGCTGATTTTGCTTTGTAACCTTTTGCAATAAATCTTAGCTGTGAGTAAAACTACATGCTGAATCCTGTGAGTCCTCCTTGCAAATCACCAAACTCGGGAGATTTTAGGGACCCCCCAACACAGGTATTCTGGCTGTGGGTTAGATCACTTTGTGAATTTTTGAAAAATAAATGTGTAATAAGAACTATTTATTATGTTTATGTTTCTTATAGGAAATTAATAATGAAATTAAATTTACCTTTCTTTAACTTTAGAGAAGTAACTGAAATTCGTGACATCACCAGAAAATCAATTCCCCGCAATTCCTTAGAAAGTGCTGAATACATTAAAGTCATAACCAGTTTGTTAAATGCAAAAGATTTCCGTGATCGCATTAATGGGATTAAGCAGCTTTTATCAGATACTGAAAACAATCAAGAGCTTGTTGTTGGAAACATTGTGAAGGTAATGAACTTTCAAAATTAATTTTCATTTTCAATATGTAGCTAACACCTCATTAGTATAAGAAATTGCCCTAAATCTTAGTACCTTACATATATTGTTTTAAAATGTTAAAGTTAGTGAGAAGAATGGATTGCTTAGGTTTTGCTGTGTTAAAAGCATTCTGGAACAAATCAAGTAGTTGGGAAAAAATTTAAAAATAGCTTCTTATTTTTCTGAATTCTCCCACTAAGTGGTAACTTCTTGAATGCTCTGTATTCTCAGAGCTCTTGGAACCTGACATTCGGTGAATATATGTTGAGCGAATCAATAAGTATTTTAAGAACCAAGGCATTTAAGAGCTCTGATATTACTTAAGAGTAGATATTAAAATTTTTATATGTAGATTAGAAATCTTGTATGTACTAATTTATATACTAATTTATATACCAACCCTTAGGAAGATAACAAGCAGTAGAAAAGCAGATAGTAATAATTGAGCACAGATAATTTTTGCTTCTTCAGAGTTAGTTCAGTTAATTCCATTAGTAATTTATTAACTAAATTCCATTTTAAATTTGTATTTATGTGCATTAAACTTGGCCAACATACCATAACTACTCTTAATTCCAGTAGTGCTGTATCTTAATTTTGAGTAAAAATAAATCTCTTGGGGGGGCACCTGGGTGGCGCAGTCATTAAGCGTCTGCCTTTGGCTCAGGGCGTGATCCTGGCATTCTGGGATCGAGCCCCACATCAGGCTCCTCTGCTATGAGCCTACTTCTTCCTCTCCCACTCCCCCTGCTTGTGTTCCCTCTCTCGCTGGCTGTCTCTCTCTGTCAAATAAATAAATAAAATCTTTAAAAAAATCAATCAATCTCTTAGGAGGACTATTCTTACCATGAAAAATTTTATGTAAATATATTAACTTTCATAGTTTTTGTATGATATATATATACACACACATATTTTTTTAAGCCTCACAGAATAGCTCTTTACTCACTTCATGTGACTAAAAATTTGCTTATCATTCCCTTAATATGCCTTAAGCTTATGAAAGTTAAGAATTCTAAATAGGAGGAATAATTGTTAAAGTAATCAAGTTAAGAGGTTATAATAAAAATTTAGCTCAGAAATTGCATATAAAATCCTCGTAAGACACTTAAACTGAAACTAAATCAGATCTCTACGGTAAAACTTATGTGTCTAATTCTGTTATGAATAGTGATAAAAATAGAAACTTTCCTTGAGTTCTTAGAGTTAGCTAAGCTAACTTGTACCTTCCAAAAAATAGCATTTTTCTCACATTTACAGTAAGCCAGTCATCTTCCTACTAAGCCAGATATCTCAACCTTAATTTATTAGTATGTCTTTTTGGGTGATCTTTGAAGACTTGTCTTTTTGCTATAAGAAGGTTTGAGACTTAGATTTAACACCAAACTTTTATAAAATTTCCTATTATCTAAGTTCAGCTTAAATAAGATGTTGTGTGTATGTTTTTAAACAGTGTTTTAATAGGATAAACAGTATAGAATGCCAAAAAGAATTTAAATAGCTATAAACATTATTTCACCTTAAATAATTTACCAATTTACTTTCAGATCTTTGATGCTTTTAAATCTCGACTTCATGATTCCAATAGTAAAGTAAATCTGGTGGCTCTAGAAACAATGCACAAAATGATTCCTTTGCTTAGAGACAACTTGTCTCCTATAATCAACATGCTAATTCCAGCGATAGTAGATAACAATCTGAATTCTAAGAATCCAGGCATCTATGCTGCTGCCACAAATGTTGTTCAGGCACTGAGTCAGCATGTAGGTAAGAAATCTTTACTTTGGCACTGAAATTATTTTGACTTTACTTTTGTACTTTCTGGTTCTACACATTATGTTTTTTTTATAATGTTGAAATCATAGTCAATATTTGTCATTTAATGTTGTGATATTCTCAGTAGTATTTTAAATTATTTTTAGAGATTAAATACTGTCCCATTAAATTGACTTTACCTTCCCTTATTTTTGACTTTTCAGTTCTTTTTTTCTACCTCAGTCTCACATCTGATGCAAATAAATGTAAAACTTAACTATAAAACGTTTAAGGATTACATAGGTAGAAATAGTTAGGACCTGAGGGCTTGGTGAAGAGTTGTTAGCATGACACTAAAAGCATGATCCATAAAAGTTGATAAATTAGACTTCATCAAAATTAAAAACATTTGCTCGCAAAGGACCCTATTAAGTACATAAAGAGACATACTACAGATTGGGAGAAAGTGTTTGCAAACCACATATATGAGGAAGAGCTCAGAGTATATAAAAACTCTCCAAAACTGAACATTAAAATAAACAATCCAATTAGAAAATGGACAAAGGACATGAAGAAACATTTTGCTGAAGAGAATATATGGATGGCAGATAAACACATGAAAAGCTGTTCAACATCCCTAGTCATTAGGGAAATGTAAAATTCAAGTTAAGACCATGATCATTATACAAATATGTTACTCTGTTAGGGCTGCTACAATAAACTACTACAGACTGAATGGCGTAAAAACAAACATTTATTTCTCATAGTTCTGGAGGCTGGAAATATCAAGGTCAAGGTGCCAACAGATTTGGTGTCTTTCCCATCTTCTGTTTGTGATGTCACATGATGGAAGGGGCACAGGAGCTTTTTGGAGCATCTTTTATAAAAGAGCACTAATCCCATTCATAAGGGCTCCACCTTCATGACCTAATCACCTCCCAAAGGTCTCATCTCCAAATGTCATAACAATGGGGATTGGATTTCAGCATAGGAATTTTGGAGGACACAGACATTCAGTTTATAGCAAGTATCAGGACAGCTAAGATTAAAAAGAGTGACAACACCAAATGCTAACAAGATTTTAGAGAAACTGAATTTTTGCTATATTGCTGGTGAGAATGTAAATAAAATGGTGTAGCCACTGTAGAAAACAGTTTGGCAATTTCTCAGAAAAACTACACTACACTTATCATATTAACCCTTCAGTTGTATCGTTAGGCATTTATTCCAGAGAAATGAAAACTCACTTCTATCCAAAAACTGGTACACCATTGTTCATAGCAGCTTTATTTGCAATAGCCAAAAACTGCAGACAACCTAAATGTAATTCAGTGGGTTAATCATGAAAAAATTTGTGATAACATTCATACCGTAGAACACTTCGTAATAAATTAGTATTATGGATACACACAACAGTTTGGATGAATCTAAAGGACGTTATGCTGAGTGAAAAAAGGCAGTCCCAAAAGGTCACATGCTGTAGGATTCCATCTATATAACCCTCTCAAAATGATAAAATTTATGGAGATGGAAAACAGGTTAATGGTTATCAGGGTTAAGGGGCAGCTAGGGTGGAGGGGCTGGATGTGACTAGGGAGATCTTTGTGGTGATAGAATATTTCTGTATGTTAATTGCAGTGATCGTTTCACAAATCTACACATGTGATAAAGTGACATAGAACTTTACACAGGTAGGGGCCAGCTCATTCGGTAGAGCATGTGACTTTTGATCTTGGGGTCATGAGTTCAAGCTCCACTTGGGTGGAGAGCTTACAAAAAAAAATCCAAAAATCAACAAATAGGTGAATGATGTAGATTAGAACTACGCACACGTATTGTATAAATGTCAGATTCCTTGTTTTGATGTGTACTATAATTATGTAAGATGTAACCTTCGGTGAAAGGTACACGGGACCTTTGCAACATCTTTGAATCTATAATTATTACAAAATTAAAACTTTGAAAAAATCAGTAAAGATAAAAACTACCCTCGAAACAATTTTTTTTTCTGTGTTTGTTTTTGATAAACCTATATTCTATTTTTTGGAATAAGATGCTTGGGAGATGGGCAATTCTTTTGCTTTTTTATACCATATGATAGCTCTTTTAATACAGAGGTATTTTTATTTCTTATTTGCTATAAGAACATTATTCTATTAAGGTTTTATAATAATGTTAAGTAGCGATTGCATAGATTTAAAAATCTTTTCAACATAATTGCATTCATTTGCATGAATATATTTTCCTTTCAATTCTATGTAATGGAAAATAAGATCTCATAATTCCTTACATGTCTGTATTACCCTTTTTGTTTAGACAATTACTTGCTTCTACAGCCATTTTGTACAAAAGCTCAGTTTTTAAATGGAAAAGCAAAACAGGATATGACTGAAAAGCTTGCTGGTAAGTATTTTTTAATTGCTATTTTAAAGAAATATTTTATTAACTAAGGATAAACTGATAGGCATTTCAATTTAATTTTGGGATAACTACCAAATTCAATATCATTACCCATAATGTAAAAATAAATTGCATAATCATCCACATGAGAACCTTTTAAGACTTTTACCCCCCCAAATATGTTTTTAAAGAATTTTAGCCTTTTTTTCCCAGTAAGTATTTAGTCTTCCTATCAGTAGAAATAATACAGAAGAAATAAAAAGACGTGAAAGTCAATTCGGTGCACTTGAGAAACTATTTCAAATTATGTGTTTGATAAAAGGTCAGTGAGTTAAAAATGTATGTTTTTATTTAACAGCATTTGGAAAACACTGAGATGGATTTTGGCTTTAATTCCTGTGTTTACTACTTTTGCCTGAACTAAGCTGTCATATATAGAATTTTAATACTTAAAGATTCCATTCTCTGGGAGGAAAGTTTCTGACCTTAATTTTCTTTAAAATGCTTGACATTTTAGGACAAAGGGCATAGGGAAGAAGCTTAGTATATTTTGTATGCTTTTTAATTAGCCAAACTTGAATAAAAACCTCACTATTTACTACATTTTTATGTTTCAGATATTGTTATGGAACTTCATCAAAGGAAGCCCCATGCCACAGAACAGAAAGTGTTGGTTGTTTTATGGCATCTCTTAGGTAACATGACAAATAGTGGCTCTTTGCCTGGAGCTGGAGGAAATATACGAACAGCCACAGCTAAATTATCAAAAGCACTTTTTGCACAAATGGGTCAGAATCTGTTAAATCAGGCTGCATCTCAACCACCACATATCAAAAAGAGTTTAGAAGAATTGCTCGATATGACAATATGAAATGAATTATGAATCTTTGATGAAATATAGTATGGTGAAGAAAATTGTTTACATGATGACAAATGGAGCTTTTTTAAAGTTACATTTTCAGTGCCTGCACTTCTCATCTGGTAAATTAAGTCAATGGCTGTTTGTATTTGCAGCCAATGAGTACACATCTGCCCTGTATCAACCCTACCACTTGTACCCATCACACAAAAACCTAAAATAATTGTTATAACCTAACATTCATGAAATCTGAGGTACATGGAATGAATCCAATTATATTATTTTTTGAGGAAAGTCCTGCTCATTTGCACTATTCTATAGAAACCACAATTCATTGCCCTATATGTACAATTAGATTTGTAATTAAAAATATACTTTTTATTATGTAATCATGTTCCGCTATGTCTCATTACTCAGCCTTATTTTATGAAATGAAAGAAAAGTCATTGAACTATGTTATCACAAACTAACTTTTGTGTGCTATTTGTGAAAAACATGTATTTCTGAAATCAGTCTGCTAATATGATTGTGCAGTATTAGCTTGCTTTTGCTGCTGCGTTAATGTGATATATTTGCTTACCGTTTGGGTTAAATCATCTACATAATTGTGAAATTTAGCAAGTTATAATGAAGCATGATGACCAAAGTTTTAGAAAACACTTAAACATTTTAAATGCACGTTAAGGAAAACGTGTTGAATGTAACTTCCCTATTTTTGTGTGAAAACACTAAATTTTATTTCTATATGTCCCAACATTTATAAAGGTGTTATTTTGCTGCCCAATTGTGTAATTCTCAAAAATAGTGCCAGGTCTTCTATAGCTTTTCTCAGAATTCTTGGGCTATAAGTACTGTATGCATCATCAAAAGAACAGGAATGTTATAAAAATAAAACGATTTATTTCTGTAGATGTGTGAGATGTGTCCTATTTTCCACCTTCCAAATATGTTATAATAAAAAATATATGTATTATAGTATTGACCTATCACTTTCACTTGGTATACTTGATATAATATTGACCTATCTCTATTGCCCTAACAATAGACCTGGGTTATTCTAGATTTGGAGGAAATTAGCCATGTGACCTTGGGCTAGTCACTTGCCAGGTCTAGGTCTCAGTGTTCCCATCTCTAAAATGTGAGGGCTGGACTAGGTGATTTTTAAGGTTCTATCTTGTTCTAAAAATCTATGGTTCTGTGTCGTAGTTTACTCAGTGATCACTTTATCACAATTGTGAACTATCCTCATTCTTTTTCATTTCTTGTGTCACTGACTGGTTTTCTAATGTATTTGGCTTCATTTTAAATTGTGATTCTTTGTATTACTCCATGACTGCTGAGGAATAAAAGAGGTTTTACAACAATTTGAAGCTAAGCTGAGTGGAACATAAAGACTTGGTTACTTTTTATGTTTGTAGCTACTGTATCATATTCATAGTTACATACATGCTTTTTAAATGCTTTATCTTTTCTTCTAAGCGTATTTTATTATGTTTCTATAGTTTAGGTCTGAAGTTGGCAAACTTTCTGTAAAGGACCAAAAAGTAAATATTTTTGGCTTTGTAAGCTACAGATAGATTGTGGCATCTTCTTTGGGGTTTTTTGTTTTTGTTTTTTTTACAAACTTTTAAAAATGTAAACTACATTCTTAGCTCAGGTCAAACAAAAACAGACCTCTGGCATAGTTTGTCAGCATCTGGTTTAGACTTTTTTTTTTTTAAAGATTTTATTTATTTATTTGACAGAGAGAGAGAGACAGCCAGCGAGAGAGAGAACACAGGCAGGGGGAGTGGGAGAGGAAGAAGCAGGCTCCCAGCAGAGGGAGCCTGATGTGGGGCTCGATCCCAGGACCCTGGGATCACGCCCTGAGCTGAAGGCAGACGCTTAAGGACTGAGCCACCCAGGTGCCCCTGGTTTAGACTCTTTTGACCTCAGTTGTAAATCTGAAATCATCATTAAATTTTGCTTTAACCCTTAATGATATATGCACCATTGAAGCAATAGTTACAGATTCCAAGTTTTATTAATTTTGACCATTATCCTTGTGTCATTGCAAATGTGCCTACTAAATTTGCATTGATTGATTGTTGAGTATATGGAAGGTAAATTTTAAATTTCAAAGGCAGAAGATCATTACTTTATGTATAAGCTTAATTATCCCTTTTTTAAAAATGTGTATACTATGAATTTTGCATTGAAAAAGTACAGTAAAGGGGCACCTGGGTGGCTCCAGTTGGTTAAGTGTCTGTCTTTGCCTCAGGTCATGATCTCCGCGGGTCCTGGGATTGAGCCCTGCATCAGTCCCCCTGTTTAGCTGGGAGTCCGCTTCTCCCTCTCCTCCGCCTCCCCTCTGCTCTTCTGCTTTCTCCTTCTCAAATAAATAAATAAAATCTTTTAAAAATATATATAGTAAATATAATCACTACTATTAATGTGAGGATTTTACATAATCTCTGTGCCTTTATTATAAAAAAATATACATTATGTAACAGAGTCCCAAGCCTGAAAGAGTTCCTCTGTTTTAGTAACTTATTGATATTGAGCACTCAGAAGTCTAGCACTCTGTTACCAAGAATTGTTATCAACCAAAAAGTCAACAAAGAATTGGAGACTGATCACTGATTGAAAGAAATAAAGGAGGGACACCTGGGTGGCTCAGTCGGTTAAGCGTCTGCCTTCTGCTTGGGTCCTGATCCTGGGGTCCTGGGATTGAGCCCCACATCAGGCTCCTTGCTCAGCGTGCTTCTCCCTCTGCCTGCCATACCCTTTGCTTGTGCTCTCTCTCTCTTTCTCTCAAATAAATAAAATCTTAAAAAAAAAAAGAAAAGAAAAAAAGAACCAAAGGAGCTGAAAGCCTGAATAAATTGGAATGAAGGAAGGTTTTTTACAAGCAGTGATAATTATAAAAGTTTATCCCTATCAGTAGTGCAACTAAAAAATAAAAAAATTTAAATGGCATATTTACCCAATGGAATCCATATCATATAGTCATTAAAAATGTTAAATAATCACAGGGCAATATTCGTAGTGTGTTAAAGGAAAAAAGCCTGACTACAAAATACAGTGTCTCTATCAAATATATATGCATACAGGAAATAGAACTGGAATTATATACACCAACATGTTAAATTTTTTTTAGCGTGAATATTTATTAGTAGTGAATTAAATTAGTAAATTTTATAGATACTGTAGAGTGGCTCAATCATATCTCTTTCAGCTATAATCTCTATCTTCCTCTACTATTGAGACTAGGAAATGAAGTACTCAATAATTGTGAATTAAGAGTTTAGGTTCTCTTTTACATTACACATTATGAAACCACAAATCATTAATGATAATATAGTACTTAATTATTGATTTTGCCTTTGTTTGATGTATTCAACCCCCTAACTAGCAATGAAATAAGTAAGCTTAACTTATCCTAAAACTAAAGATTTCTATAGGGTTTGTGCTCGTCTTTTTTATTTGCTCCTGGGAATGTTATCTTTGTAGAAAATTTGAGGTTTACAAATGTTTTCTTATACATAATCTCATTTTAATTTTGGATCCCACAATAACTCAGAATATACATAAGGTTTGGTAAGTAATAATAAAACTGGGTTCCAAATTCATGCTTTCTAAATCAAAGCCTTAAGCTCTTTACAGTATCTTGCTTCCCTTTGTCATCTCTCTTCTAGTTATTTCTACTTCCCTTAGTACTAATATTCACTACTGTCTCTTTTTGGCCATATGTTTTTCTCTTCACATTATCTTTATTTTCAGATTCTCTTCAGACTTTCAACTTATTGTAATTTAAATTACCTACAGAATCTGCCATATTCTGTAAGCCCCCATTCTGTCTGATGAACCATAATGACACTCTATACCTCTGGGAACCGGTGTTAATTCAGATTCAGTGTCCAGTAAATTCTGAAAAGCACATTTTTAAACTCTGTGTGAAGTTACCTTGATAAGTAGCCATAGGTCTCTTTAAGGGAATAGGAGGGATTTTTATAGCGATATTACTGTAGAATCCTTAAAGGTTACTTGTCCTTCTCTTACTTCAAGGGGTATGGGAACTAGGTGAGAGATTGTAATCCCTTTCACTAGAGGGTTTTTAAAAATACATGGGGCACCTGGGTGGCACAGTGGTTAAGCGTCTGCCTTTGGCTCAGGGCGTGATCCTGGAGTCCTGGGATCGAGCCCCACATCGGGCTCCTCTGCTATGAGCCTGCTTCTTCCTCTCCCACTCCCCCTGCTTGTGTTCCCTGTCTCGCTGGCTGTCTCTATCTCTGTCAAATAAATAAAATCTTTAAAAAAAATAAATAAATAAAATAAATAAATAAAAATACAAAAACAACCAAGCATCTACTTAGTATTTTACTCATCTGTTTTGGTCCCATGATCAATTAGATACTGCTAAATATCCCTGCTGGTCAGACCATTCAGTTACCACAAGGCCCTGCTCCCTATTATCCTTACTTATGCTGCTTTTTTTTTTTTTAAGATTTTATTTATTTATTTGACAGAGAGACAGCCAGCAAGAGAGGGAACACAAAGGGGGAGTGGGAGAGGAAGAAGCAGGCTCCCAGCGGAGGAGCCTGATGTGGGGCTTGATCCCAGACTGCCGGGATCACGCCCTGAGGCGAAGGGAGACGCTTAACAACTAAGCCACCCAGGCACCCCATCCTTATCATGCTTATTTGCCAGTAATAATTATCTGCCATCTAGGAATCTTTTTATCACCACTGAAATCATGGCACCTGTATCAACAGAAGATTCTACTGTAGTATCCCCAGCTGAAGAACAACCACTGTACAATATTCCCTGAGTTACGATGCGGTTATGTCCCAATAAACCCACTGTAAGCTGAAAATGCATTTAGGGGCGCCTTGGTGGCTCAGTAGGTTAAGTGTCTGCCTTCAGCTCAGGTCATGATCCTGGGGTCCTGGGATGGAGCCCCACATCTGGCTCCCTGCTCAGTGGGGAGCTTGCTTCTCTCTCTCTATGCCTGCAGCTCCCCCTGCTTGGCGCTCTCGCTCTCTCTCTCTGTCAAATAAATGAATAAAATCTTTAAAAAGAGAAAAAAATGCACTTAATATACCTAACCTACCAAACATCGCAGCTTAGCCGAGTCTAACGTAAACATGCTCAGAACACTTACATCAGCCCATAGTTGGGCAAAATCATCTAACACAAAGCCTATTTTATAATAAAGTGTTAAATATCTCATGAAATTTATTGAATACTGTGCTGAAAGTGAAAAACAGAATGGTTGTATGGGTACAGAATGATTTTAAGTGTATTGGTTGTTTACCCTCGTGATCGAGTGGCTGTGTGCTTTATCACTCTTGCACCACTTTGAAGCTGAAAAATTGTTAAGTTGGAGAGTGTAGTACTTTCCAAAGATGCTGACTCTCCCCTTACCTGTGTGTTTCCTAAATCTTGGTGAAGGGAGTGCACCTGGCACTCTTAGGATACATAGTTATAGGTGAGTGGAAAGTTGTTTATGAATATTTCATGCCAACACTCCTACAGAACAAACTGTTAGAACCATTCCTGGCTGTTTAAGCTAGCATATTGAATTTATACATACATATATATATATGTGTGTGTGTGTGTGTGTTAATATGTAATATTTCATGTATATTCACAATATATATATTTCATATATATTTACTTTAGTCTAAAATCATTTCAGTCTCAGTCTAGCCACTCAATGAATTTTCTCATGTATTCTCCATATTTTTGTCAACATAAATTTGTAAAATTTCAACTGTCTTGCTATTCAAGTTTGATGTTATAATTGGCCTCCAGAATATGCTGAAATCTGATTCTAAGTTTAGAAAAAATGATAAGTGTTAGGAATGGGAAATAAGAAAAATTGGCCTTTTCATGCAAGGTGAAACTTCCACAGGTTAGGTGAGATCTATATAGATTTTGAAATAAGGCATTAATCAGTCCAGTGAGTAGAGGCTGCTTTTGTTTGATGAATGAGGCTCAATGAAAGGTAATGAGTTTAGGGTATTTGAGTTATTTGAATTCTACCACGTGCCCATTTCACTTATTTGGTTCTGCTCTTTCCTGAACAATACCTTAATCTTCACAGAAGAGTTCTGACAAAATTATGAATTCAACTGACATTGTAATCTGGCAACCTATGGGTCCCAACTTTGAGTGTGTTTGGCTCTTTTAGCCCCATGGCTACAAAGAATAAATTCTTTGTTAATATCAGAGGAAGTCTTTAATTTTTGGTTCCTACTTCAAGCTAAGAATTTAGAAATCTGATCTTGTCATTCTCTTTTAAGTTGTCCAGTGTTAGTGTAAATAAAAATTCCACCCCACACTTCTTCCCTAAGCTTTACCTTTTATGGGCATATCATTCTAGATGACTACAGTTAATCATTTTATACCATACGTGATTGTATGCACTGTGTTACATAAACACCAGAAGGACTTCTATTGATACCAGCTGGATTTTTACTGGTTTCTCAGCCCTGGTTAGGACTAATCCAACTTGTTTCTACTTCCCTGAGGTCTTGTTATCTGCAACCATTCCTGGAACTTGTTTCACAATTCTTATTTACCAGCAAATACAACTAGCTAATTAGCTAACTAACTATATTGCCTAATTTAAACAGAAGAAAGGTTTATAAAAAAAGATCTAGTGTCACATAGTTTTATGAGACCGGGAGGCTAGCTAGCTAATAAGAATGTCCACCTTACGTTGCAGAGCTACTCTGCATTGCAGGGCTAGTCCGTTAGCCTGCTAATATTACAAAAGAGAGCCACCACATCATACCACTGATACCACACACTGCCACATTGAATGTTGGCCTGTAAGCTGTGTGTTCATATCTCTAAGAGTGTGAGTGTGTGTGTGTGTGTGTGTGTGTGTGTGTGTGTGGTGGTGGTGGAGGGGGACTAGGAAAGTAAGCATCAGGTAGTTTAACCTTCTACAGTGGGATGTAGGCTCTCTACTTCAACAAGAGGAGATGTCCCAAATGGAGGGAGGGGTTTCATATGCTAAAACATAGAAAATGTCCACTGCATAAGTCACTGACATATGGAAGGTAATGGAATCAATTAGGAGAAAACACATTGCATTAAATTTCACATTTATGTTGGGTAGGTTTTGTGTTAGTCTGGGTCCTCCAAAAAGCAGATGCCATAAAGGCAAGAGATTTAAGGAGGAAAACTAGTGGAGATTTTCAAGTAGGAGAGTGGGAGCAAGAGCACTGTCTGGAAAGGTAAGATGTAGAAAAACCAAAGGGAAGCAATGAATCTGCAGTGAATAAAGATGAAGAACTAGATAGATTTTTGTGAACCCGGCTATAGGAGGGGGATGGGATCTCAGAGCTAATCTTATTTACTTATGAAGAATTTGAAATAAGTTTAGGAAAGATTGGAGGAACCAGAAAAAGAGTGAAGAAGGCGTGGCACTTAGAGCCAATAGAATACTCCCTTAACTTTCCTTCCCATAGTAAACGTCTAAAACTTGCTGATGAAACCAGTGAAAAGCATAGCCCCACTGAGAATCCAAAAGTTAGCTTCAACAGTAGGAGAAGCAATGGAAAGGGAAAGCTGCAACTACATGCAGTCTGATGAAAGTGAAATGCAGTCAGTAAGAAGACTGATTTTTTTCTTTTCTTTTTTTTTTTTAAAGATTTTATTTATTTATTTGACAGAGAGAGAGACAGCCAATGAGAGAGGGAACACAAGCAGGGGGAGTGGGAGAGGGAGAAGCAGGCTCCTAGCAGAGGAGCCCGATGTGGGGCTCGATCCCAGAACGCCAGGATCACCCCCTGAGCTGAAGGCAGACGCTTAACGACTGCACCACCCAGGCGCCCCTCTTTTTCTTTTTTTTTAAATAATAATATTTTTTATTATGTTAGTCACCATACAGTACATCCCTGGTTTTTGATGTAAAGTTCCATGATTCATTAGTTGTGTATAACACCCAGTGCACCATGCAATACGTGTCCTCCTTAATACCCATCACCAGCCTATCCCATTCCCCCCATCCCCTCCCCTCTGAAGCCCTCAGTTTCCCAGAGTCCATAGTCTCTCATGCTTCATTCCCCCTTCTGATTACCCCCCCTTTCTTTCTTTCTTTTTCTTTCTTTCTTTCTTTCTTTCTTTCTTTCTTTCTTTCTTTCTTTTTTTTTTTTTTAAGATTTTATTTATTTACTCGACAGAGATAGAGGACAGCCAGCGAGAGAGGGAACACAAGCAGGGGGAGTGGGAGAGGAAGAAGCAGGCTCCCATTGGAGGAGCCTGATGTGGGGCTGGATCCCATAACTGCTGGGATCACTCCCTGAGCTGAAGGCAGATGCTTAACTGCTGTGCCACCCAGGCGCCCCTACCCCCCCTTTCTTTATCCCTTTCTTCTCCTACCGATCTTCCTACTTTTTATGTTCCATAAATGAGTGAAACCATATGATAATTGAGAAGACTGATTTTTTTAAGGGTCTATTTATTCAGTTAAATAATCTCTACATCCAAATTGGGGCTCAAACTCACTACCCTGAGTTAAAGAGTCGCAGGCTCCTCCAACTGAGCCAGCCATGCACTTCTGATTTTGATATTTGGAAGCAAAGGTGCTATTGAGGGGATTTATGATTATCAGCGTTGTGGACAGGAAACATCATCCTGCAGAGAAATGTTTCTTGAGTCAGATTCCAAAGGAGGTACTCGCAACCCAGTTGTGGTACTACTGAAACTTCAACAGAGTTTGCATGTGGTGGGAACTCAGGAACCTTGTAACAGAAATAGAAGAGAGGCCAGATCTGAAAAAAATATCTTTTTTAAAAGTGAGGGTGGGAATGTAACTGAAGAGGACCAGTAATACTGTCGATGCAAGCAGCCTTCAATTTGTCCAGAAGATAATTTCATATATCCCTTTAATGATCAATTCCCCAAGCCCCTAACTTGTTTCCTCTTTTTTTTTTTTTGTTTCCTCTTGAGGAAACCTGAGAGGACCCAGAGTCTGTGTCATCCTGAAGTATAAAGATTTAAATAAGGCTGAATTTCTGTCCATGTTTAGGTAAAGGGGTAAAACCTGGGAAATTGTTGGGAAAGCCTTAGATTTGCCTCAAAAAACAGTATTTTCCTTTGGAGGGGTGGTGCGCTGTCTGTGTTTAAGATCAAGGTTGTAAAAGGCCCTGAACACTGTCTTTTGGCTTAGGAAGTCTCCCACAGAGGGCAGAAAGCAACAGGAGCCGCGGCCTGGTCTTCGGTGGCGGCAGGGCGGAGACGGGGCGGGGGAGGAGGAGGGGGGAAGGGGCGGGGCCGGGCCCTAGCCAGGGTCCCGCGGAGGGCGAGGACTGCGCGCAGCGTTACCACGTGACTTCTTCGCCTCCGGGACACCGACGCATGCGCACCGTGCTCTCGACGAGGCGGCCCTGGTGCTGGTGGCGGCTGCTGCGGTGTCTGTGGGACGGAGGCGGTGGAAGTGCCATCTTCGGCTCTGTTGGCCCAAACTGCGGCTCATGGCATTGAGTGGCATCCGTCGTCAGGTCAGCTGGGGCGGGCGTCTTGGAATTGGCTGGGCGGGGGCCGGGGGTGATTCGCGGGTCAGGAAGGGGCCTGCCTTGTTTCAGGCCGCACTGGGGTTGCGGCCTCCGTCTCCCGCCCTGTTTGAGGCCTGGCCTAGCCTGGCCTCGGCTCCCAGCTGTCTGTGCCTTTCTCCTTCCCACCTGTTGGGTGGAGCAGGGCGAGGTTTCTTTTCTTAGACCAAACGTTTCTCTGACGAGTGCGCCTTATGAAGGGCAGGGAAATGCGGGCCTCCGCCTTGGTTTAGGAAGCGTTTTGGGGCTAAGTCTGAAGCCCTAGCTTCCCCAAGAGCTGGAAACCGGTGTGCGGGGACGACGGGAAGTGCAAGGGGCTCAGTAGGAGCCGTCGAGACCCTGAGTCACGGCACCCCAAAGATCAGCCAGAGCTTTTGGCAGCATAGGATAGAATCAGAAAAAACATCAGAAAATCAGAAAAAACGGTGTTTACCTTTTGTAATCAGAGACCAACACTGGTGTTTTTCTCGCTCTGAAATCGCATCTTTAATAAGTAGTACTGCTTTTAATGTGTTATTGATGGTATTATAATACCATATTATTTTATGTGGATTAAATTGTTTTTAGTTTGATGTTCCTGTTGCCTTCTCCTTAAGGACTTGAGGTTATTTGGCATCTGATCCAGTCTGTTCAGAAATTACTTTAAACTTTTTTACAGCTGGAAAGGTTGAAGCTTAAGAAAACAAATGTTATACAGGGAAGTATGAAGCTTATATTGGAACTTAAGTGTTTTGGTCTCTTTGGGAGCTTAAGTGAATTGAAAAAAACAACTGTCAGGTACCCCCCTCCCCCCTCCCATTTATAACCTCATTCTAGAGTTGCAAAAGTTGGAACTTTCCACTGTTCAGCTTCTGGTAGGGGTAGAGTGAACGAAAGAAGTTGTGCTCAAGAACTCTAGTTCCTAGGTTGTGAACTCTGGAATAATTACGGGCTGACCAAAGATGGCTAATTAGTAGGTGGTATGAGATATTTGAAGTGAGAATTGAAAAGCAGAATTTTTTTTTAGTGTCAGAGTATTTGGTTATATTTTTACTTGCTTACCTATAGTTGAGTAAGAAAAAGATTTTTATAAATCAAATAATAAAAGGTGTGTGTACACACGTGTCTTAACAAGGGCGTCTGGCTGCCTCAGTCAGTAGAGCCCGTGACTCTTGATCTCGGGGTTATGAGTTCAAGCCCCACAGTGGATGTGGAGATTATTTAAAAATCTTAAAAAATAAAGAGAAAGAACCGAACCTTCTGTGGTATGTTAATAACTAATCTGCATGAAACCTAGAATTGTGTGTGTGTATGTGTGTGTGTGAAAAATAGTCAAAGGAGAAAGAAAGTAGTAGTTCCAGTCAAATGGTGATTTTTCCCCCAAAGTCAGGTACCCCCCTGAGGGGGTATGCAGTCATTTATGTAATAGTCATTGAGGGTGATGCAGTCATTTATGTAAATACATGTATATGAAGTTGAGTTTCTGGAACATATTAAGTGTTTAATATGTGGAAAATTAAAAAAAAGGTCAATCTGTGAACAGTCTACTTAGCCTCTGAAAACAGTTTCCAAAACCAGTGGTTCTGGTAGTCTCTTCTTAACAACTTGTGTCTTCAAATTGTGTATCTGTGGATGAGGAACAGAGTAACTTGTAGATTGCAAAGCTAGTTGATTTGCAGTACTCAAACTACTGACTTTTTAGTCCTTGGTGATGACTTTAGATTTTTTTGTGTTGCTCTGTTTATGAAAAGAGTAATACATGGCATGATTTTGAGTGCCTATAGAGAGTTAAGAGAGAAGGTATTAAATTAGACTTTACATTTTTAATTATGTGTGGGTTATCCTCCAAAAGGCCTTTTAAATTTTTTTTTAAAAAGGTTTTATTTATTTATTTGAGGGAGAGAGCGAGCGAGCACGAGTGGGATGAAGGGCAGAAGGAGAAGCAGACTCCTTGTCAAGCAGGGAGCCCGACTCGGGGCTCAATTCTGTAACTCCGGGATCATGATCTGAGCTGAAGGCAGACGCTTAACCGACTGAGCCACTCAGACACCCCAAGGCCTTTTAAATTTTAAGAAGGCATGCTGAATTGTTAGTGAAATGTTTAATGTATGCTGTAACTGAACTAAAAGTTGAATGTATGATATAGAACTGTATTTTTTTAACGTACTGTATTGTCACGTTATAATTTATCATGTTTCCTTTCATGCTTGTGGACTTTAGGCCTCTAATATGATTTTATAAGAAAGTGAAATGTAGTAAAAAGGCATTGATTGGTTTGTGAGTTGAGAAAAGGAGGAAAGTTTTGTTAGTATAAGAGAATAGAGTAAGCCAAGGTTTGGACATGAAAAATATATTGGACTCTGTAAATAGCAATGAGGAGGAATACTGTAGGATTAGAATATTTGAAAAGTTAAGTTGGGGCCATATTTGTCACTCACTTTTTCAACAGAGATTTAATGTGCTATTATATACTAGACACTGTTTTAGGTTCTAGGAACACAGTAGTGAATAAAACCATGGCCTCTATTCTGCTGAATTTAATATTACAGTAATATTAATTTATCCATAGTAGTAGTGTAGCAGTGTTTTTCAAATTTTTTGACTGCGACCCGTAATAGGTTGTACATGTACTATTGCATCCCAATAAACAGTAGTTGCATTCTGTATTTCAACAATACGCACTCAATATTGGTGTGCATGAACTCTGATATATTATTTTTCAATTATGTATTTTTCCATTAAAAAAATGAGAAACTGATTTGAAGCAGTTCGAAATTTGAAAAACATTACTCAAGAAGGGATATAAAATAGGGGCACCTGGCTGGCTCAGTCAGTAAAGCTTGTAGCTTTTGATCCCTGGTTTGTGAGTTAGAGCCCCATGTTGAGTGTAGAGATTGCTTAAATAAATAAACTTAAAAAAAAGATGGGAGATGATAATTACTTAAATCGTATTAATAGCTGTGTGAATAAAGGGGATAGTTAATCTTCATGGCAAGGAATTTGTGATTATTTTGTGAATGAGGCTTAGAGAGGTTAAGTATCTTGCTCAGTATTCCCTAATGAGTAACTGGGCCAGATCTTTAATTCAATTCTTTCCGATTCTAAAGCCCAAGTACTTTATTTATTTATTTTTTAACGATTTTATTTATTTATTTGGCAGAGAGAGTAAGAGAGCACAAGCGGGAAGAATAGTAGAGAGAGAGGGAGAAGGAGGCTCCTGGCTGAGCAGGGAGCCCACCGGGGGGCTCCATCCCAGGACCCCGGGATCATGACCTTAGCTGAAGGCAGACACTTAACCATCTGAGCCACCCAGGCGCGCCTAAAGCCCAAGTACTTTATTATACCACTTCTCGTTTGGCTATGAAAGTAATACATTAGCTGTTAGTCTGGAGAGACTAAGGACTCTGATGCTGTTTATTTATTATTCAATGAATGGAGTGTGTAGTACAAGGCCTCCGGATATACTGTATCCCTGTGTATTGGTAGATTTGGTCCTTACTCTCAGGAAACTTGTGATCTAGTAGGAAAGATGATATCGAACAAATACCACAAATGTGATTTGAGCTATGGAGAAAAAGACAATGTGGTGGAAGCATCGTTGAGGGAACCTAACTCATTTGGAGTGTATGGGAATACTTTTTAGGAAGTGATGTTTAAACTTCGCATGCAGAAGAATGAGTAGACTTCAGCTAGGTTGAGGGTTCTAAGGGGGGATGGGGTAGAGGGGTAGGAGAGTGTTCCATATTGAAGAAACTTGGTACACTAAGGCCTTGAACTGGAAAGGAGCTGAGCTGGAAAACAAAACCAAACCAGACTTCAACAAAAATAGAATTTCTTGGCTGCAGAAGTTAGTAGAGAATGGGGAGAGTTTTGGTGTTATGATGGGTTTGAATCCTGTCTCTTTTCCTTACGAACCATATAACCATTGATAAATTATTTAATCTTAGTTTTGTTTTTCCCATTCTTAAAAATGAATAAGTGGCATTCAGCAAAATACTTGTTCAATAAATGGTGTCTCAGGATTATCAAAATTATAGCAATATATGATGACATGCTTTCATTCATTCATTCTTTCACAAATAAGTGTCTTCAGTGTGCCAGGCAACTCAGTATGCAATAACAGAATTGTGTGTGTGTGTGTGTGTGTGTGTATAATCACAGCAAATGTCACAAAATAATATATCTTTACTATGTGTGAAGCACTCTGATAAAAATTTTTTCCATTTTGCGTTTGCAAAAAAGGAGAAAAAGCTGGTCTGAAGCAGACTGCTGTTTGAAAAATACTAGTGGGGGAGATAAAGATTACTTAAACTATAGCAGTAGTATTGTGAATAAAGAGCAGGGGACGGTTAATTCTTATGTTAGGGTATACTAAATATGTAAATTATTTACTTTGTTAGAGTATAATATTATGGATAAAAGAAAAAAAATAGAGGAAGGTAAAGGGGATCAAATATGATAAAAGGGATCATGTATGCTGGGATGGGAGCAAGTTACAATTTTACATAGAACTGGCCAGGTAGGTCTTATTGAGAAGGTGACATTCCCTCCCCGCCTCTTCCCTCCCTCCTTCTCTCTCTCTCTCTCTCTTTCTAGATTTATTTATTTAAGAGAGAGAGAAAGTGGGAGCGGGCATGAGGAGGGAGAGGGAGATAATCTCAAGCTGACTCTGTGCTGAGCACAGAGCCCCACACCAGGCTTGATCTCAGGACTCTTGAGATCATGACTTGAGCCGAAATCAAGAGTCAGATGCCCCGAGAAGGTGACATAACAACAGAGGAGGTAGGAAGGCATCTGGGAGATTTTAGAGAGTGATGAAGAAACCAAATTGAAGAGTAAATGGAGGTTACAAAAGTAGAGAGAACAAGCTTGTAAAACTTCATTGGCTTTGTCCTTAGAACAAAATCCAGATCCTTTTTTTTTTTTTTTTAAAGATTTTTAAAATTTATTTGTTTGACAGAGAGAGATACAGCCAGCGAGAGAGGGAACACAAGCAGGGGGAGTGGGAGAGGAAGAAGCAGGCTCCCAGCAAAGCAGGGAGCCTGATTCGGGCCATGCTGCAGTGAACACCCTTGTTAATGATAATTCTTTAAAATGGCCTTTAAAAAGAATTATTTCTAACTATAGAAATGTCACTTTTTTATGTATTTCTCTTTTATCTAGCAACTTTGTTAGTCTAATACTTCTAATAGGTTGCCTGTGGATTCCTCATTATTTCTTTAAGAGAAAATTCTACAAGTGTTATTGGTAGGTCAAAACATACTTAATTTTAAGGTTTGTGCTACATGTTGGCCTAATGAAATTTGAGAATATAACCCCAGAGAAATAGCTTTTCAAAAATGGGCATTTACATGAGAAGATTTACTGTGACGTACTTAGTAAAACCGAATATGAGGAAGGACTCAAACCAAATTGAGGGATATTTAAGCAAATCCAGAGGTATGGCCCTTCTTGCTTATCTATGTTTCTGCGAATGCGCTAAACAAAGACTTGTCTCAGAACTTGCTCTTTCTGCTACCTGGAATTTTTTTTTTAAAGATTTTATTTATTTATTTGACAGAGATAGAGACAGCCAGAGAGAGAGGGAACACAAGCAGGGGGAGTGGGAGAGGAAGAAGCAGGCTCATAGCGGAGGAGCCTGATGTGGGTGGGGGCTCGATCCCATAACGCCGGGATCACGCCCTGAGCCGAAGGCAGATGCTTAACCGCTGTGCCACCCAGGCGCCCCTGGAATTTTTCTGCTCTACATATCTGTATAGTTGACTTTCTTACTATATATCATCCTCTCCTTTTTTTTTTTTTCTTAGCACTTAGTACCATGTACATATTGTAAAATTAGTTGTTTTTTTTTTTTTAAAGAAATGTCTATATTCTTCACCTAAAATGTCAACTCCTTGAGAGTAGGGACTTTGTTTTGTTCACAGGTAAATTTCCAGTGCTTAGAACGGTAATATCTGACATACAGAGGTTGCTCACTAAATATCTATTGAATGAATATTATTCCACAAGGAAATGATAATGGTTAGAGATTTAAAAAAAAATACAAAGTAAACAGGGTTCAGCATAATTTGTAAACCTAATTTCAGTAGAATAAAAAATAAGTAAGATAACATAAAAGCAAAATAAAATTGTGGAAACCCAAAAGGACAGAGGACAGAAGAGGAAGTTTCAACATAATAATTAACAATGTTTTAGAAGAAACAGATGAACTGGATTTAACTGATGAACTTAGGTTTTCATTTTTCTGCATTCAGTTCTGTGCCTGCAGAGAGAGAAGTTAAGAAGTAAGAGGGATCTTCCTACAAAACTCCAGAAAGGCTCAGGAATTTTGGTTATGAAGTGCCTCTGAAGATGAGAGTGCTGAGTGGGGCTAAAAATTCGAGGATTGGTTGAAAGTCTGGATTGGTTGAAAGTCTGGAGTAGTTTAGACCCTACATTTTCCTTCTCCCTATAGTATAGCCAGCAAAAAACTAAATATTTATTATTTGAAAAGGGTGGAACCAGAGAAGTTTCACACAGCTGGTGAGAGTTGGGATTGGAGTGAAAGGTCTTGATGAAAATGGGAAATTGAATGAAAGTTTACATATTGAATGGTGAGATCACTAGCACTGTTTTTCTTCTTTGCTCCCAGAATTCTTGTTGCCTTCTTTATATATTTTTAAGTTGAAATGTTCTTCTTTGGAAAAACTTAACACCAGGGAAATGATGTAAGCAGTGACATTTAGTGAGTTCTCCTTCAATAGAATGCCATCCTGCACTGAGGCTCACCAGTGTTCAAGTTTTATCTAGTTTCTGATTTTGTGTGATGGCTCACACTTCTTGAACAGCAGTTTGAAGATCACTCTATTGAGAGACAAAACAAATAATCAAAAAAACCCTTAGAAGAGACAGTGCTGAGAACAGAAGAAAATTTAAAGTGATTTATAGAGAGAGCAGGAGATACTGCACCAGTGAAACAAGAATAGGAGACTATAAAATGGATTATTCAGAGTGAAAAAGGAGAATTAAAATTTTGAGTCATGTATTAAAAATCTAGTAAAATGATCTCAGAATAGAATGAATATATTACAGGAATGTAATATAGTATTAGACATACATTAGGTATTAACTTTTTGTCTCCACCCAAACTACCCCTCTTCCCTTATTTTTCTCTTCTCCTTTTCTTCCCCACTTTTTTTTTTTTTTAAGATTTATTTGAGAGAGAGAGTGCATGCACGTGCACAAATGGGGGGAGGGGCAGAGGGAAAGGGAGAGAGAGAATCCTCAAGCCGACTTCCCTGAGCCCACAGCCCCATGCAGGGCTTTATCCCAGGACCCTGAGATATGACCTGAGCTGAAACCAAGAGTCGGGCGCTCATCCGGTTGAGCCACCCAGGCGTCCATTCCCACTTCTCTTTTGACATTCCTTAGATTTACCTGGTTATAGTTAATTCTTCCAGTGGCAGTCAGCCTCAGGTCTCCTGATTTAACATGTTAAATTTCTCCTTTGTTGGGATAAAATTTACTTCATACTATATTTTGAAATAATGTTTTAAAATTTGGATTTCATATCTGCTTGAGAATTTACAAGATCCCTCTATACACACCAAAAAACTAGTAAGAAAAACTCACAAAATGTTTTATAATGTATAATATAAAGATCTTACTTCCTTAATTTATAGAAAGCTTGTATAAACCAATAAGAATAAAATTAGTAATGTAATAGAAAATATGAATGAAGGATGTGAAGGCATTTAAGAAAAAAATAGAAATTCAGTTTTCTCTTAAAGAAATGCAAATCACAATGAGGTACTACTTTCTTTTTAATCAAATGAACAAATATTAGGTTTTATGATACTTAAGTACTGACGAGGAGATGGAAGAATGGCCATTTTCATGCATTGTTAGTGGGTTAATCAGTTAGGACTTCATTTGTCTGCAAGTAATAGAAAACCTGTCTATTGCTAGTAGTTTAAGCAAATAGGGACTTTTTTCTGCACACAGTGTGAAGTTGGTATTGTGTTAATAGTAGCTGGTGGTGTGAGGGCTGGCATTTCTTAATTTTCCTTGCCAATCCCTTATTGACTGCTTTAAGAACATAGGTTGTTTTAGATATGTTCACATTCAAGGTGATAAGAAAGTGGTAGGACCTGCGCTATTTGTGACTGTCCCTTTTTCTCAGAAAAGCAAAATCTTTCCCAGAGCTCTGCAGCAGATATCCTTTTCAGTCTCATGATTCCCTGATGGGGCTAGATACATTGCTACTCTGACCAAAAACAGTGTTTTATTAGGAAGATGGTGAGAGGGGATATTGGATAGGCAACTGAAAGTGTCTTGCCACATGGCTAATGCAATTTTTCTAGAGATAAAATTTCAACATCTTCCCAGATTTAATATACACATATTCTTTGATTCATTGGTTCCATTGCTCAGAGATCAGGAATGAAATTAATACATTCCTTTAATAGCTAACTGGGGCTTTTAAAAGGTGGTTTTGATGATGCCAAATAAACATTTGGAAGATGTTCCTCTTATTTGTGTTTCCACAGATCATTAACTGAAGACAAAATAAACAACTATGCAAAATTCTCACATGGATGAGTACAGAAATTCTAGTAATGGCAGCACAGGCAACAGTTCAGAGGTAGTGGTGGAACAATCAGCTGATTTCAGTACTGAGATAATGAATGTTACCGAAATGGAACAGTCCCCTGATGGATCTCCTAATGTGAATGCAACTGCAGAAGAAAATGAAATAGCAAATGCTGTGGACCTTCCAGTGACAGAAACGGAAGCAAACTTCCCTCCAGAATATGAAAAATTCTGGAAAGCTGTAGAAAACAATCCTCAGGATTTTACAGGCTGGGTATATTTGCTTCAGTATGTAGAACAGGAGGTTAGTAACTATTTAAATGGAACTAGAAGGGACAGATTCATCAGATAATATCAGATGAGGTTCACTGTTTTGTAATTAAAGTTGCCTCTTTTACAATTTTCAGATTAAGTTGAATAACATTGGATATGTACATTTTTTAGCTTTAAAAATAACTTTCATAACATTTGTACATATTTGTCAATATTAGTAGTACAAAGTAATATTTGTGATAATTGGTGTGTGTGTGCATGTGTGTGTATAATTACTGAAATTAAAAGTTACCTTGCTATTTGACAGAATTCCTTTTGTTTCAAAGGATAAGACTGTAATATGCAAGAAAAAGATCAGCTGTGTGTGTGGTTTTTAAATCTGCCAGTTTATTTGAGCTAATACATTTGGAAGAAAGAATAAATATTTTTGTGACATAAATTTCCAAGATTTTTAAACACCTTGTTTTATTTTCATCAGAATCACTTGATGGCTGCCAGGAAAGCGTTTGACAAATTTTTCATACACTATCCGTATTGCTATGGTTACTGGAAAAAGTATGCAGACCTTGAAAAGCGGCATGACAACATTAAACAGTCAGATGAGGTGCGTACATTACTGAATAAAATTATCTCCATTAGGTACTGTAAGCCAAATAATAACAAAACAAAGACTTTCTTTTTTTGGCTGGCAGTACCTACGATTTATGGTCAAACAATTTTATAGGGTATTTTATTTGCATTTGTCACTCTTGTGGCATTTGTAGCTAATATTTTCTCTCTTTGTTGGCAGGTGCGTTAAACCTCTACAGTTTGTCAAGCTTTGCAGTGCAAGCCTCTGTATTACACTGCAGCTTAACAAGTAGGGCAGGGCTTTTCTCTCACTTACATTTATTTCTCATTTTCCAAACAATATAGTTGGTTTGCTAGTCACATTTGCTACGTCTTATTGCATTTTTGGTCAGACGCTGTCATTGATGCTCTAATGGGTCTGTGCCCTATGGTCTGTAACCCAAAGCCTGCCCACACAACCCGGTCAGAATGCAGGGACTGCTGCGCTTTGAAGATCAAGACTCTGCACGTGGGGATCAGAACATTGCCATGTTCTATCCAACCTCCACCCAAATGGTAATGGTAGATTATTTAAACAAAATTCCAGTAATTAGTATTTCTAAGGTTCACCGGATAACACAGTGTTGCCTCTCTGTTAAGAAATAATTAAATATTTGAAGTACAGTTTGTTGTTTTCTTCTTAGGTGTATCGTCGGGGGCTTCAGGCAATACCTCTTAGTGTTGACCTATGGATACATTATATAAACTTCTTAAAAGAAACAGTGGACCCTGGTGACCCTGAGACAAACAGTACAATAAGAGGGTATGCTAAAAATCGATATTCAGATGTCTTCAAAGTAGAAATAAATCAAGTATTCTGATGGTGATAATCGAACTATTCATGCTAAACCGAATGTTTAACATACAGTTCTTTTTCACTATTTAGAGAAGTGATACATGTAATAAACTTATACATGATTATAAAGATTGCAGATAATAATGTCCTCATTTCACACTCCCGTTCCTTAGGTTCCCAATCCCATTCCCTCCGTGGTTTATGAATTGTGTGTTCTTTCATATACATACTGATGTGCATACATATGTGTGTATTGTACATATTTGATTTTTTAAACTATAACATCGTAATATTTCAAGCATTGCAAAAGTATTTTGTGGTATCAAAGTACTGTTTTGTATCTGACATCCTTATTTATAGGAAATAATCAGTGGTGCAGTAAACATGTCTGTATTAGTCATCATTTAGAGCATGCTAGAAATGGAACTTTAAAAAAATTTTTATTATTAACGTATAACGTATTATTTGTTTCAGCGGTACAGCTTTGTGATTCATCAGTCTTACACAATACACTGCACTCACCACATAACATAACCTTCGCAATGTCCATCACCCATCCACCCCATCCCTCCCACCCCCCTCCACTCCAGCAACCCTGTTTGCTGAGATTAAAAGTCTCTTATGGTTTGTCTCCCTCTCTGGTTTCTTCTTGTTTCTTTTTTTCTCTCTTCCCCTATGATCCTCTGCCTTGTTTCTCAAATTCCACATATCAGTGATATCATATAATAATTGTCTTTCTCTGATTGACTTAGAGAAATGAACTTTTGTCAAAGAGCACGCAACTAACTTATCAAATGTTCTTTTAAAAGTGGTATCAATTTTAAACTCCCGCAGTATATGAAGAGTAGTCATATTTTCCCATAGTTGTGCCGCATTCTCTTTAACCTCCAGTGATATCTCATTATTTTAGCTCGCATATTTCTAGATTGCTCATCCCACTTTGCCATCTTCTCGTATACTTGTATAAGGCATTTGCTCATTGCCTGTTCATATCATTTGCTTATTTTACTTTTGGATTGTCCTTTTCTTATTGATTATAGGAATGTTAAAATGTGTTTTTGGTTTTTATTTTTACCAAAGTATGTGAATATAGTTTAAAAAGTCAGTGTTAAGCTGCTTGTAACAAAAAGCAGTCCCTCCACCCCTCTTCAAGTATTTTAGCTGTTTCTTATATTTTCTTATGTGTTTATAATAGTAGCTCTTTACTGCTCTTTCTGTCTCTTCATTACATTATGATTTTGTTTGGTAGATGGGATTTTTTAGTTCACTTATACCCTGTCTTCCCATTTCTTATTTTTCCAATATAGATAGGTTTCAGAGCCTTTTATTTTTCCTGGAGTTAATTACCCCTTTTTACCCTCCCCTCCTTTTTCCCACTTGCTTAGTTTTCTTTGAACATTTAAAATTTCCTACCCTCTCCAACAGCGACCACTGACTTTCCACAAGGTACAAATACTATGTGCATTTTTTGGAAGCTAAAAAATGTATATTAGTGTTATTCTATTTAATCTGAAAATTGTGAAAGGGAATTCTACTCTGAAGTTTGTAAATTCCATTTTTTACCCTTCTTTTTGGGGGAAATCCCTCTTGGATCCTTCTGTAGTTTGGATTGGTTGCTCTGTTCTGTTTCTGCCATAGAGCAGTTATTTTGAGATTTCCTCATCATGAATCTAGGAGATATCTTTACCTCTTCCCTGGGTTTCAAGCTCTAATTTTGAGAGTATCCTGTTTTTTCTTGGCTGCTGCCTATCTTTAGAGGTGTGCATCCTGTAACTTCTTGATAAAGGATGCTTGGGATGAAAAAAAAAAAATAAAGATTTTGTAAGTCTGAAACACCCAGTGGACGATCCAGTGGGGTATAGAATTTTGAGTTGGAGGTAATTTTTCCTTAGGGCTTTAAAGGCGTCTCTCCATTCTCGTATAGCTTCTGGTGGTTGTTATTGAAAAGTATGATAACTCTCTGGATTCCCTCTGTATGACTTATTTTTCCTCATGGAAGCTTTTAAAATGTTCTCTTTATCTTTGATATAAATGCAGTTTTTTAATGATATGCTTTGATTTGGGTTTTCTTTTTCTAATTCATTGTGCTTACTAGTGGGCCTTTTCAATCAAGGGTGCTCATGTCTTTTCTCTTCTGAGAAATATTATTGGGGTGCCTGGCTGGCTCAGTCAGTATAGCATTCAGCTCTTGATCTTGAGGTCATGAGGTGAGCTCCATGTTGGGTGTAGAGTTTGCTTAAAAAATATAGTAAAATTAAAAAATCATATTATGTTTCCTCTATTGTTTTTTAATAGTTGGACATTGGATCTTCTGTTTTCATCATTTAATTTTCTTATTTTTTTATTTTTTACATGTCAGATTTTGTTTGGCTTTCTGAGGTATTTCCTGGGCCCTTGTATTGCAGTTTTAATACCTGCTATCATTTTTTTAAAGTCCAAGAATCTTTTTGTTTATTGTTCCTTTTCTTGTATCTTCCTATTTTTGTTACATGTCTTAATACCTTTTTATTACTTTTTAAAAAGTATTAAGGAGTGTTAAAGTTATCCTCTGCTCCCAGCACAGTTTTCTCTGAAGTGTTTTTGTTTACTTGTTTTCATCTCTGACTTTGTCTGATTTCTGGATTTCTTTTTTTTTTTTTTTTAAGATTTTTTTTATTTATTCAANTTATTCAACAGAGATAAGAGACAGCCAGCGAGAGAGGGAACACAAGCAGGGGGAGTGGGAGAGGAAGAAGCAGGCTCACAGCAGAGGAGCCTGATGTGGGGCCTCGATCCCACAACGCCGGGATCACGCCCTGAGCCAAAGGCAGACGCTTAACCGCTGTGCCACCCAGGCGCCCCTGATTTCTGGATTTCTATTCATGTTAAAGATTAGATTTTAGGGGCACCTGGGTGGCTTAGTTGGTTAAGCATCTGCCTTCAGCGCATGTCACGATCCCAGATTCCTGGGATCGAGCCCCATGTCGAGCCCTGCTCGGAGGGGAGCCTGCTTGTGCAAGCAGGCGCTCACTCTGTCTCTCTCTCTTTCTCTTAGATAAATAAATAAAATCTTAAAAAAAAAAAAGATTAGAGTTTAATAAACTGAGTGTGAGCTCTGTGTGTTTTATCTGGAGGGTGTTATTAGCTGGCTTGGTGGGCGTCTCAGTAGGGTGATCCTGGCCACTCAGGTTTCGTTGGGGCAATCCCAGTGTTGGTACCCTCATGTTTTACTACTGTGCCAGGCGGTTTCTCATTGAAGGATCATCTGATCAGCTTAGGAATGTGTACCTAGCTCCGGAAATCCCATAGCTGGGCAGGAAAGGAGGTTTAAGGTCTCTTACCATTCTTTAAGGCGACCTTCTTGTAAACATCCTTACTTTAGTTCATTGTCTTATTATCATATTTCCTCTCCCAACTTCTTCCATTTTTCTTAGTGCCTCGTGGTTTAATTTTCTGAATCATTTTGGGATTCTGCAGGGGCAGTAACATGTATTTTACTGACTTGAAAACCTCAGACACAAACACATACATGGGTGCATGCGTGCATATACACACACTCCTAATCCTTAGTGCGTATGTTAACATCCTCTAGTTTTAGCACATTTTTAAGCTTTGTTTAGGATGTCTATTTATCGTCTTTTTATCTTTTTTTTTCTTAGTGTGGTTTAATCTTTAATCTTTTATTGGTGTCTGAGTCTTCTGCCTGTCTTGCCAAATATATAAATCTGGTATTTTCTTCTTTTTTTAAGTTTTCTTTGTTACTCATTCATCTGGCATTTAAGTGTGTCTTTTGTAAGTCATAGATTAACCTTTTATTTTTGTCCAGCTCTTTTGCGTTGATTTAAAACTAAGTTCTCACATGTACATTGATCTGTTTTGTTTTCTTGGAATTGTTTTGTGATCCATTTTTCTGTTACCTGATCAATGCCATACGTTTAATTACTGTAGCTTCCTAATTTCTTTTGATACCTTTCAGGAAAATGCCCTCTGCGTTGTCCTTTTTGTATGTTAGCTGAATGTTAAAATTTGTTTTAACCTGTTCCACTCAGATTTGTTGGAGCTTTGATTGGAATTGTATTAAAGTTGTACATTAATTCAGGTAGTGTAGTTTTATATTGTTAAAAATCCCTCTTGATTGTAAGATATTATTTTGAAAATATGTATCTAAAAGTTTTATTCCACTGGGATATCAAATCCAGTGATTAAAATTGCTTACAAAAATCTCTTGAAATGAGTTAAGTAGTTTAAAAACACAAGGTGGTGGTGGTGTGTTGTTTTGTTTTTGTTGTTTTTTAGTAATCTGTAATTTTAGAGTCAGGAGAGACTTCTGAAAGTTTTAAAACATATGTATACTTCTCATTACCTTACAAGGCAGTTGGGTGTCGTCTTGGAGAGTTATTTTGCCAGAAAATTATTCCTTAAATTGGGATAAAATTTGTCTATGTCTTCTGTAAAGAATCTATTTGACAAACATTTCAAGTTTCACAAATATTTAAGTGTCTGCATTGTCATTCTATATGTTTGCAATGTGTGCATTTTGCATTGTAATTCTGTGTAAGATAAAATTACATGAAAGTACATATATTCCCTTTATGTTTCCTTACTCTTTATATTGTATAATTTTTTTAAATTGTATAACTGACATATATTAGTTTCAGTTGAACTTAATGATTTAATATATATTACAAGGTGTAGAATTAATATTTTAAAAATGATTTTGTCTTGGAAAGATAAGTTAGAGGTGATTTAATTTTTCAGAACTTTCGAGCATGCTGTTCTAGCTGCAGGAACAGATTTCCGATCTGACAGACTGTGGGAAATGTATATTAACTGGGAAAATGAACAGGGAAACCTGAGAGAAGTTACAGCTATATATGATCGTATTCTTGGTATTCCAACACAGCTGTATAGTCACCATTTTCAGAGGTGGGTGGAAAAATCCAATCATTAAAATATATTTGCTTTTTCAGGTAATTAATCAATATCGAGGTTTATAATTCTCTTGAAATGTCATGTGAGATTCTTTTAGATACAAATAGGAATAAATTTTCTTGCTTGATAATCACAATTTATACACTTTTAAATTTTGACGTTTTTCTATACCCTTTATGAAATATTTAGGAACTTTACTGTTTTTATTTGTTTAAAGATTTTATTTATTTGAGAGAGAGACAGAAGTAGCGACCGAGAGCATGAGTAGGGAGGGGAGGGAAAAGCAGGCTCCCCGCTGAGCAGGGAGCCTGTTGCGGGGCTCCTTCCCAGGACCCAGGGATCATGACCTGAGCCGAAGGCTGACGCTAACTTACTGAGGGTGCTCCGGAACTCTACTGTTTTTAAACAGAAGTTTTTCTTTATCCATTTTATAGATGAGGAATAATGGGAATCCTGTCTAAGGTATTTCAGAGTGATGAGGGAATGAGAAAATGGAACCCAAGTTTAATTATTCTTTGTGGTACTAAGTTAATAGAGTACATGGCACATAAATACGCTTATTTAAAATTTAATGATTTACTTGGGGCGTCTTGGCTGGCTCTGTCAATGGAGCCTGTGACTTTTGATCTCAGGGTTGTAAATTCAAGCCCCAAGTTGGGTGTAGAGATTACAAAAAAATAAAAATAAAAAAAAATAAAATATAAAATAAAATATAAAATAAATAAAATAAAATCTTAAAAACAAAAAATAATGTACTAAAGGTACATTCTTGTGATTCATATAACACCTTATACCAAAAACAGTGAAAGATCTATTTTTTGTAGTACATATAAATGTTTGTATTCAATCAAAAATAATTTCATTTAAATTTTCCACTATGATTTTCTGTCATGACTGATATCATTTCATTTTTATGAGTACTGTTAAAACAACTAATTCTGAACGATGTCATTTCCACATTCTGTTTTCTGATGTACTCAAAATATCCCACTGATAAGGACTCAAAGTCTTTCTGAACAAGAAAGTGTGTATTTTAAGTATTTGCTATGTTGTTAAATACTTGCATTTTTTTAGCTACCATATTTTCTACATTTTTGTTACAACTTTTATAAGTACTATAGTGTTAGAGCCTGTAAAGTTAGGTACTTTTTAAGTAAGTGATCTTCCAAATTTTTTTTGCTAAAAAAGCAGACGACTTTATGAAGCCTCTAAAAAGTTATGTGGATCAATTTGCTAAAGATAGAAGTTATGCAGATCCAGATTAGGAATAGGAATTGTATATATCTGAATATATGGTCTCTGTTTTTTATGAAATAGAGGAGATGCCCGGTTTGTAGGGTATAATGACCTAGGAAGACACTTGATAAAAGACATTATTAACACCAGCCTTGACATATGGAAATGCTTGATGAATATTTGTTGAATAAATGAATACAAAGGTTTTAAAAATCCTTATAAGACAAAGAGGTTGCCTTTTCCTAAACCAGTTCTTCTAGGATCTATAGTATAGATAAAGTCCGTGATGATAAGAACTTTATTTTTGGTAAGAAAAATAAAATATAATTAGGAAACGCTTGTTACATGTCATTTGCTGTATGCCAGATGTTGTTCTGAATGCTTATTTATAACTTTTTTTTTTTTTTTTAAAGATTTTATTTATTTATTTATTTGACAGAGAGAGATAGCCAGCGAGAGAGAGAACACAGGCAGGGGGAGTGGGAGAGGAAGATGCAGGCTCCCAGCAGAGGAGCCTGACGTGGGGCTCTCGATCCCAGGACTCCAGGATCACGCCCTGAGCTGAAGGCAGACATTTAACAACTGAGCCACCCAGGCGCCCCTGAATGCTTATTTATAACTTATAGCGTATAACTTAAGCACATAACTTCTGGCATTTATAACTTATTTAATCTTCACAAGAAGCAGTGAGGTATATTATTATCCCCATTTTATGGGGATATTATTAATTTTTTTTAAAGATTTTTTATTTTTTATTTATTTGACAGAGACAGCCAGCGAGAGAGGGAACCCAAGCAGGGGGAGTGGGAGAGGAAGAAGCAGGCTCCCAGCGGAGGAGCCTGATGTGGGACTCCATCCCACAACGCCGGGATCACGCCCTGAGCCTAAGGCAGACGCTTAACGACTGTGCCACCCAGGCGTCCCAATGGGGATATTATTATCCCCATTTTATGAAAGTAGAGGCACAGAAAGATTAAAATATTTGCATGAGGTCGCATTGTGTTTGGAAGTTGATTGGAACATAGACGGTGTGGCTCCAAAGTTCTTGGTATAGTCTCTTCAAATCTTTTTTGTTGTTGTTAAATGAATATCCCAGGGGCGCCTGGGTGGCTCAGTTGATTAAGCGTCTGCCTTTGGCTCAGGTCATGATCTCAGGGTCCTGGGATCAAGCCCTGCTTTGGGTTTCCTGCTCAGTGGGGAGCCTCCTTGTTCCTCTGCCCCTCCACTCCTGCTCTCTCTCTCTCTCTCAAATAAATAAAATCTTTAAATAAATAAATAAATAAATGAATATCCCAGTAGGTTTTTAAAATTGTATATATGCTTATAATAGACATTAGATTGTGTTATGCATACCGCTCTTTAATCTGTTCTTTTTCTTTTTTCCTTTTTTTAAGATTTAGTTATTAGAGGGAGAGGTGAAGAGAGAATCTCAAATAGATTCTGTGCTGAGCCCGGAGCCTGATGCAGGGCTCGATCTCACGACCCTGAGATCATGACCTGAGCCGAAATCAAGAGTTGGATGGTTTGGGGCGCCTGGGTGGCACAGCGGTTAGGCGTCTGCCTTCGGCTCAGGGCGTGATCGTGGCGTTGTGGTATCGAGCCCCACATCAGGCTCCTCTGCTATGAGCCTGCTTCTTCCTCTCCCACTCCCCTGCTTGTGTTCCCTCTCTCAGGCTGTCTCTATCTCTGTCGAATAAATAAATAAAATCTTTAAAAAAAAAAAAAAGTTGGATGGTTAACTGACTGAGCCACCCAGGCACCCCTAATCTGCTCTTTTTCATTTACTATATTGACAGCCACTTTCCTTATCAATGTATATAGCAAACTCACAAGTCGTGTTTGTGTAATGAAATCTTATGAGATGACTAATTGCTTTGAGAACCAGTGAAATGTTTTCTTTTGCTTAATACACTCCTACTTGGTCATTTATTTAGCGCTTGCTGTATAAAAGATTATATACCATTTAAGTTTTAGAAATAAAGGCTCAGAGAAGCTATGTGTTGAATGGCATTGGCTCTTAAGCTGGTCAAAAGTGTAGAGGAGGAAGCATATGTTTAAAACAAGAGTGTTCAGGGGTGCCTCAGTGGCTTAGTCAGTTGAGTGTCAGACTCTGGTTTCAGCTCTGGTGGGGGTCTCAGGGTCTTGGGATCGAGACCCAGGTTGGGCTCCATGCTCAGTGGTGAGTCTGCTTGGGATTCTTTCTCCCCCAAACCCCTCCACCACTTTGCACACGTGTGCGCTTCCCCAATAGATCAGTCAATCAATCAATCTTAAAAAAGAGAAGTGTTCTAAGTGCTGTAATAGAAATATTTCTGTTGTGTAGGTTTGTATATTGGAGGTATGCTGATGACATTATTGCTAAGAAAATGCATAATTTAAAATTTTCCTTAGCATGAAAGTTTGTGATGTTAATTTAACTTCTCAGACCCAGTCCCTGGTAGTTCTGAGCTTCAGGCCTATCTAAATACTGATAATTTCCCAACAGGCAGTTGTTTTGTACTTCTGTGACTGTAATACCTTTTCTGCTTCCCATTTGCCTGGTGTTAACTCATTCTACTCAAAACTCTACAGCTTAATGTTTTCTGTGTGAAACTTCAGTTTGCCAAAATAGAAGTATTTGTTCTGTCATTTGTGCCAGCACTCTGCCTATTTATTTGCATTTGTGTTTTTTTAAAAAGGATTTTATTTTATTTATTTGGGGGGGGCAGAGGGAGAGAGAAACTTCAGTAGACTCCATGCTAAATAAATTAGCTTTATAGTAGGAATGGCTGATGAACATTTACTGCATAGTATTCATATTTTATCACCATTTGAGACAATTTCCTATATAATGTAGCAATTATTTTAAATTTATGCTCTCTGTAAGTAGTCATCAAAGTTTTTTATTTGTAGCCTAACAATTTTGAGTTTTAGTATTTACCTGAATATTAAATCTGTTCATTTTCTTTTTTTTAAAGATTTTATTTATTTATGTGACGGTGCACAGGCAGGGGGAGCTCCAGAGGGACAGGGAGAAGCAGGCTGTCCTGTGAGCAGAGAGCCCTACAGATGTGGGGCTTGATCCCAGGACCCTGAGATCACGACCTGAGCTGAAGGCAGCCACTTAACCAACTGAGCCACCCATGCGCCCCTAAATTTGTTCGTTTTCTTACTATACTTTTGAAAATAAATTCCTCATTACTAATTTTTTTTTAATAAGGCAGTCTGTATTTTTTCTCTCCCAGTGGTGAAATGGATCAGGTTAAGCTTCAGTATCCATTGATTCTGCAAAATCTAGATTTGTTTCCCATATTATTTACATACATTAGTGAAAGCCTTAAAATCCATAAAAATTCAGGTGTGAATAGCCTCAATCAGTTTTAAGAAACTTGGGGAAAAGTCCATAAGATCGGAGTATAAGGTACATGTACAACTATGTCTAATAATTAGATTGAAGAGGTCAGTCTGGGTCAGAATATGAAAGACTATCTAAGGAGATTGGATTTTAACCTGAAGGCAGGGTAAACGAACAGAAGTTATTTTGGCAGGGGGGAGATACGATGTTTACTATTTTGTTTTTCATGTTGACTTTTTAATAACATTTTTTATATTTTTTTAAAATAATTTTTTATTATGTTAGTCACCGTACAGTACATCATTAGTTTTTGATGTAGTGTTCCATGATTCATTATACTTTTTAATAACGTTTTTGATAGTAGTATTAGGATTGAGTTGGGAATAGTGAGACTAGAGGCTAGAAGCTGTTTATGTTTATCCAGATGAAAAATAAGGAGGACTCGTGTATTTAGAAGGTAGAATCAATAGGACTTGATACCCAGTGGAATATAAGTGAATTGAGGTCAAAGAGACTTAGAAACTGAGTGGTTGACAGTACCATTAATTGGGATTAGAAATGCTGAGGGTGTTGGTTCGTCGATAAAGATGACAATTAGTTTAAGATGTTATACAAAAGGTTCCAAATTTAGGTAATGTAACTATTTTAGCTCTTCAGCTTGGTGGTTTTGATTAAAATTTGCATATATAAATTAGTGTGTGTGGAAAAATGAAATGACCCCCCCCCCACCCAAACACTATTAGCCTTAAAATTAACCTATTTCTTTGTGCAAAGTTTTGGCAGTTTGATAGACTAATCTAGAATTAAGGAGAAAAGGATGGGCTTGAGTTAAAGTTTTAAGAGTTACCATAGTATGCTTATTACTTCTGTATTAATAAGATTGGCCAGGAAGTAGGTGAAAATAGATGAGAACAAAATGCCAAATGGAATCCTTGGCAATCCTAACATTTAGGGACCGATAGGAAGGGAGAATCCTCAAAGATGAAGGATCAGTCAGGGACTTGGAAGAAAACCAAGAAAGTGGTAACTCAGGCCGAAGGTGAAGAAGGTTTTAAAAGGAAAGCATGGTTAAAGGCCTTTAGTAATGAAGACATTATTAGAGTATAGGCTGTACTATGAAACAAGTGTCCATTTAATTTTGCATGTAAGAGGCACTTGGTGATTTTAATTAGGGCAGTTTCATTGGAGTGTTTGGCATGGATACAGATTCAGGAGTAATTGGGAGGTGGGGAAGGAACTGCAAACATTTGTTGATCATTTATAGATGATCATTTATAATTTAGGGATTATATTCAATTTTAAAGTAATTTTGCATAAATACACTTTACAAAATTGTGTCATTTTACATATGAGAAAGCCAAGACTTAAGGGAAAAACTGGGGTGCCTGGGTGGCTCAGTCGGTTAAACGCTTGCCTTTGACTCAGGTCATGATTCTGGGGTCTTGGTATCAAACCCCATGTTGGGCTTCCTGCTCAAGCAGGGAGTCTCCCTCTTCCTCTGCCCCTCCCCCCACTCATCCACATCAGTGAGTGCTCGCGCTCGTTCTCTCTCTCAAAATCTTTAAAAAAAAAAAAAAAAAAAAAAAAAAAAAGTTCCCTGAAGTCAAATAACTAATAATGGACAGAAGTAGGGTTTGAATTTATGCCTGTCCATGCCTTCTCTGTTAATTGCAAAGGCATGAAAGAAATGAGGATGTCTGTAGACTGTTTCATCAAGTGGTAGGTTTTTACTATAAAAAAGGATAGAAAGGGTTTGGTGTTTTAAATCAGAGTTTTTTTGAAAGAGTACTGTGTAGTAGGAATTGAACGGGGGATCTAAAATTATGCTTCGTATATAGAGCATTTATTTTTATTGGCTTCTTTTAGATTTAAAGAACATGTACAGAATAACTTGCCTAGAGATCTGCTCACTGGCGAACAGTTTATTCAGCTGCGAAGGGAATTAGCTTCTGTAAACGGACATAGTGGTGATGACGGTCCTCCTGGTGATGACCTGCCGTCGGGCATTGAAGACATTACTGACCCAGCGAAGGTAACCAGACTTCCTGAAAACCCTTCAGTGCGTGAGAAGCTAGACTTCATATCCTTTGACTGCATGTGTTGTATGACTTGTGTCTCATATAAAATTAATTTCTAATTAAGGCACGTGGGACTTCTTTAGCTATAGTGTGGATTAAATACAGATTTAAGGTAGAGAATCTATTTTACTATGAGACACCTGGAAATAGCTTAGAAGGGACATTTTGCCCATGTGGTAATCTAGTCCCCTTTAAATACATGCACACACAACAAAGTGGCTTATTAGGAAATTCTATTATAAATTTTAGTATTGTTAATTGTACTTTGCAGATAATTGTTAACAGTTTAAAACCTCTCACTATTTTCAGATTATAGAGTAGGTGTGGATAATACTTAAATGTAAGCAATAATATTAAAAAATTTTAGTATATAACCTGCTTGACTTAAATTTTTTTCTTTTTCTTCCCAAGCTAATTACAGAAATAGAAAACATGAGACATAGAATCATTGAAATTCATCAAGAAATGTTTAATTATAATGAGCATGAAGTTAGTAAAAGGTGGACATTTGAAGAAGGTGTAAGTGTTTTTGTTTTGTAATAGGCTTCAAAATACAAAGATTAGGAATCATGTATTTTTCTTTCAGTTTTGAGTAATGTCTTTACTCCTTTTTATTTTTACTTATTTAAATACCATTGTCAATTTTCCATGATCAATTTTATCATTTTCCATTCAGTATTAGAATCTTACAGAATGAATTCGAATTTACTCGAGTTGGAAGATACCTATTTAATCTGAACCATTTTATTAGTTATTTAGTTTTTTTTTTTTTTTTTTAAGATTTTGTTTTTTTTTTTGACAGAGATAGAGACAGCCAGTGATAGAGGGAACACAAGCAGGGGGAGTGGGAGAGGAAGAAGCAGGCTCCCAGCGGAGAAGCCTGATGTGGGGCTCGATCCCAGAATGCCAGGATCACGCCCTGAGCCGAAGGCAGACGCTTAATGACTGAGCCACCCAGGCGCCCCTAGTTATTCAGTTTTTTAAATCAACTTAATGAGTTCATACTTTACGTACAACAGAATGCACCCATTTTAGATATGTAGTAAAATGAGAGTTTCCTTCCACAGATTCTAATTCTTTATTTCTGTTTTTTTAAACAGCTTTTTTGAGATATAAATCACTTAGCATATAGTTCATTCATTTAAGTGTATAATTCAGTAGTTTTTAGTGTATTCACAGATCTGTACAGCCGTTACTATGGTCCATTTTGGAACATTTTCATCACCTCATACAGAAATCCTTTATACCCTTTAGCTGTTACGTCTTTACTCCCTTACCTGTCTGTTCCACCCCTTACCCCCAGCCCTAAGGTACTGCTAATCTTTCTGTTTCTATAGGTTTCCCTGTTCTGGCCTTTCATTTGAGTGGAATCATATAGTATGTGGTTTTTTGTTGACCAGCTATGAGGTTTGACATGTATACGCACATTACAGTGCACCACAACAATCAGGATATGGAACTAGTCTTTCATCCCAGAAAGTTCTCTTGGCCCCTTTTCATTCAGTAACCCCCACCCCACTCCTAGCCCTAGGCAACTACTGATCTGCTTTCTGTTATATAGTATAATTAATTGTTCAGTTTTAAAGTACTCAATAAAGAAAAAAATTTACCGAACATAAAGAAAATTGTGTAGTGCCATTACAATGACTAAATAAATGGAAAATACATTCTATTTATTCAATTCATAAAGCATAAGAAATTTAATTTTGAAAGTTTTTATCATGAAATGTGATTACAGTTTTTTTGGTTCACCATCATTAATTACATACATAATTTAGATAATTCATATTGTTACTATAGTCATTCATTTTTGGGTGTTGGCATTGGTTTACTTTCATTCCTATGTCATACTTTATTTTCTATCATACTTTTATTACAGATTAAAAGACCTTATTTTCATGTGAAACCATTGGAAAAGGCACAGCTAAAAAACTGGAAAGAATACTTAGAATTTGAAATTGAAAATGGGACTCATGAACGAGTTGTGGTTCTCTTCGAAAGATGTGTCATATCATGTGCCCTCTATGAGGAGTTTTGGATTAAGGTAAGAAAATTAGATGCTCTGAAACTTGAACATATTATAAACATTGATCTAGTGACTAACCTTTTTTGTACTTCTGTTGAATGTTGTTCATATAACTATATCTGTTGCATTAGGAGATGGTCTGCTTGCAACCAGATTTGACTGCTGCATATGCCAACCTCGTTGCCTCTCTTCGTCCTTCCTTACAGAAACTAGTCTAGTGGTTCAATAAAGGTGCTGAATGGGTTTAAAAATAGAATTTTATCGTTCTGTCACATATTTAATGGCTTGTTCAACTGTAAATTATTCAGTATTTCCTCTGTTTCTATATATAGTATGCCAAGTACATGGAAAACCATAGCACTGAAGGAGTGAGGCATGTCTTCAGCAGAGCTTGCACTATTCATCTCCCAAAGAAACCCATGGTGCATATGCTTTGGGCAGCTTTTGAGGAACAGCAGGGTAAGAATGAGGAAATTCAGTTGATATTTTTGGGATTTTAAGTTACTTCAGGATAAAGTTCTAGGAACTGAGTCTTGAGGGATGGTTTAAAGCAGAGGTCAATAAACTTTTTCTGTAAAGGGCCAAATAGTAAATGTTTTAGGCTTTGCAGGCCATATGGTCTCTTTCCTGACGACTCTGCTATTGTAGCCCAGAAACAAATGAGCGTGGCTGTTATTCAGTTTTAAATAAAAACAAACAAAAAAACCAGAGGGATTTAGCCTGTGGACTGTTATTTGCCAGTACCTTGATAAAGGATATTTCAGAAGGTGAACAAAAGCATAAACATTTAATTAACATTTCTAGGTAATATTAACGAAGCCAGGAATATCTTGAGAACATTTGAAGAATGTGTTCTAGGATTGGCAATGGTTCGTTTGAGAAGAGTAAGTTTAGAACGACGGCATGGAAATATGGAAGAAGCTGAACATTTGCTTCAGGATGCCATTAAGAATGCCAAATCAAATAATGAATCATCGTTTTATGCTATCAAACTAGCCCGGCATCTTTTCAAAATACAAAAAAACCTTCCAAAATCAAGAAAGGTGCTTTTGGAAGCAATCGAAAGAGACAAAGTATGTATTTGTATTTTAGAATATCTTTCATTAAAAAACAAACAACAACAACAAAAAACAGTGGTTGTTTCTTATTTTGGCAACTATGATGAAAGATTTGGTCTGTATGTAGTATATTTTATTACTAAATGAAGACAACAGTCCCTCTAAACTGATGTTGCCATTCTTTAAAAAGTTTTCAAATTATAGGAATTAAAAGGTTGAGAAAATTAAGATTCTTGGATTAAAAATTGTTGCAGACATTGTGACACTTTCTATTTCTCTCACGTTTAGAAATTTTACAGCAAATACTGATTATTTTAAGTAGAGAAGCATGGCAGTTGTCTACGTTTTAGCAACCATAGCAGTGAGATTCTCCTTTTCCTAAGTATTTCACTTAATTTATCAGTTGATAAAAGGCTCACTTTTTAGATTTTCAGCTAATACCAGGTCTGCTTAAGACACAGGTCTATAAGAGTGTGTTTCCAGCTGCAGTTTAAGATGATTACACTTGTAAAGATGTAAATTAATGGGAACTGTAGATGTTTTGTTTTATATTTGTAATGGTAAGGTCAAGCCACATTAAACCCAAGATAGGATATTAGGGTTTTAACTTGGTATTTCACAGTTTGCATAATTTGGGAGATACTAGGATGATATCATTACTTCTCAATGTGCTAATTAGTTTTTTCACCTGTTTTGATGTATGCTCAAGACATTTAACATGAGTTACATTTTAATATGATTTTCAGTATTTTTCAAATTTAGACATAAAAGCTAAGGCGTTGTAAATATCTGTGTTATAATCAGAATATCTTAGAAATGTTATTAATTGATACTGCTTTTTACACAGGAAAATACAAAGTTATACCTCAATTTACTTGAAATGGAATATAGTGGTGACCTCAAACAAAATGAAGAAAATATCCTAAATTGTTTTGACAAAGCTATACATGGTTCATTACCTATTAAAATGAGAATTACATTTTCTCAGAGAAAAGTGGAATTTCTTGAAGATTTTGGTTCAGATGTTAATAAGTAAGATCTTAATTATTATTTATTTGCACAGTAAATGAGCATTGATAATTTTGGATGGGAGTTGATGATTTAGTACAAATTAATATGTTGTTAAATTTAAAATGTTTGCCTAGGTTACTTTTTCCTCATATATATGGAGTGTAAATTCAATTTTGCAAATGTGTATGTGTTTAAATAGGATAGATGGTTTGTCTTTCCTTCAAAATTGTTTTCAAAATTTTAGCACGGTAATGTAAACAATGAGAGAAGGCAGGAAATAGCAATCCCATGAAAAAAGAAATGGGTCAAGGATTGAACCCTAAAACACAGAAATAGGATATAGGCCACTAAAGGTGGATGGGCCTAATCTGAAATAGGGATGCTGTTTTATCTCTGATGGGAGAAAATGGATATGGTTGCACAGATCATGCCTAATGGACTCAATTTAATACACTGTAAGGAGCTGAAAGTTGAGGGTGGTGGAAGGATTTACTCTAAGGGGTTTGGGAAAAGGAGAAGCTTACGATTTATACTTGCAGAATAGAAGAGTGGAAGTATTGATTAGAGTATTGCTGCTATTCTTTCTGAACTGATTCTAGTAGGGAACTAGCCCACTTCTCAGTAGGCATATCCCTTTTCTAATTACCCTAATTTAGAGTAATTTCCATTGAAAAAGCTGTTGATAAAATGAGGATTAATGTGTCTTTATATATGTGTGTATACATTTTTGATGGTTGAGTAAAACTTTAGCTAAACTAAAAATTTTAACATAAGTTAATTTTAATACAATTGTATATATGTGTTTGACACATTAAATGTGTTTTATGAATTATCTAATGTAAAATATGTAAGTCTAATGAAGGTATAGGTACTGTTTTGTTGGTGGTGGTGGTACTGTTCTTTTAATAGATGAAGAGAAGCTTAAAGAGATTAGAAGTTTTTCCAAAGGTCAGCTAGCTATTATTTCATTGTGCAACTGGGATTAGAACTTGCTTCAAAGTCTATGCTTCTAACCACCTGTGCTGTATATTTAGTGTCTTCTGTTTATTTTGTGCTGAAGAAAGTTCACAAAGGAAATGGGATATTTAATTCCAGGTTTTAGTCTAGTGGATGGTATGATGATCAGAGGAAATAATGTAAGTATATGAGGTCGCACAAAACTTTTAAAGAAGGCTGTGACTTCTGTGGATTAGAATGGATTTGTCATCCTTCACAGAGATGGGGTTTCTTTTAGGTACTATTGGATTCTGACAAGGAGAGGATAAAATGGTGGCAGAAAGTGAAAGTTCATTTAAAAGTAACATCTGCTTCGCTGGAGGGCTTTGGAAGTAGCAGTGTGATGCTGATTGTGCTGCGGATTGTCAGTTAGGCCCCTGCAAGGATAGAGTGTCTGTGTATCAGGTCTAAGGTTGCTGTCGTTGAAATGTAATCAGGGAATGATTGAAAAATAAATGAGCTTAGAAATTAGAAACTTAGAAATTTAGGTAGCAGTATAACGTATTGGTAAGAATTGATATTTAATTCAGACAAATATATGCTTAACTCTTAGCTGTGTCACTTACCATTTGTGTATTCCTTAGTTTTCAAATTTTCTCATGTTATGATTGAATCTCTCTTATTACCTAACCCACAGTTTGTTAAAAGTCTTAAAAAACTTGGTCCATTTAAAGTGCCTGATGTTGAGTAAACACTCAACCAGAGATTGCTGGTATTAACAGTTGCATAGCCTCTTGAACATTTTGGGATCAGAATTACTGGTTATCATTAGATGTGTATATATGCAGGCTGCCCAGCAAAGTTGTGTATGCATGTAAAGTATATTAAGGTCATTTCTACAGAAATGTTAATTATCTGTGTTCAGGTTTATGATTACTTTAAAAAATAAGGCCATTTGTCTTTATAAAAAATATTTCAGAAAATGGTAAAAGGAAAACAAAATCTTTAGGATTTTACAGTCAGTTTGGCTTCAAGTAACATCGTTTTTGAAGTTCTGAGTTCCAGGTGAGACTTACAATGCACATAACATGTTAGAATTTTTTTATTTATTAAAAATTATCTTTTTACAAAGAAAGATTTACTTGAGAGAGAGAGAGAGAGAGAGAGCACGTGCACGCATGAAGGGGAGGGGCAGAGGTAGAGGGTGAGAGAGTCTTAAGCACACTCTGCCCTGAGTGCAGAGGCCACATGGGCATGATCTCATGACCCAGAGAGCATGACCTGAGCTGAATCCAAGAGTCGGATGCTTAACCAACTGTGCCATGCAGGTGCTTCCTAAAAAATCATTTTTTAAAACTGTGGTAACACTTACATTGTAGTTTTATATTAGTTTTTTTTTTTAAAGATTTTATTTGAGAGAGTGCATGAGTGGGGTGGGGTGGGAGGTGTTAGGAGGGGGCAGAAGGAGAGGGAGAAGCAGGCTCCCCACTGAGCAGGGACCCGGATGTGGGGCTCGATCCCAGGACCCTGGGATCATGACCTGAGCTGAAGGCAGACGCTTAACTGGCTGAGCCATCCAGGTGCCCCTGTAGTTTTATATTAGTCTTAATTCAGTTTATCACATGGCCAAAGTTTAAATATACTTTATCCCAATTGGTGTCAAGTAAGTATCTTTAATAAACATTGTTACATTAGATCTCAAAGTACATAAATTACAGAATGGTCAGGACTCATTCTTTGCACTGGAGAAAAACACACCCTCAAGGTCACTATTTAAGTAGTGTAATAATTTCGTAGGCAGGCTCTCACCGTTTGTAGAAATGATAACGAAAGGTAGCTCTTGACTAATTGCCCATCAACTTCAGCCAACTGTAGTACAGAGAACAGGCATTTTTCTAGTAGCTCAGAAATCCCAGGACTTACTAAATGTCTTGGTTTGGATCATATTATTGTTCGGGTGTATATAGTACTGTAACTGGCCAGTCCTGAATCCCTGAAGCCCCATTTGAATCACATGGGCTGAGGAGGAAAGTTCAGAGTAGTGGTTCCCCAGAGGAAATACACTGGAAAAGGTAGCTGGGTGGTTTGCTTATTGGTTCATTAAAAAAAAAAAAAAGAAAGAAAGAAAGTCAGTGGCTATTCTTGCAACATATTTTTGTTTCCAAGTGGAAATAAATCCGAAACAGTATAAGTTTGGTTTTTGTATATTCCAGTGGATTTTTTTTTTCCTTCCCTCTCAGGCTTCTAAATGCTTATGATGAACATCAAACACTCCTAAAAGAACAGGATTCTTTAAAAAGGAAAGCAGAAAATGGGTATGTAACTCCTTGCTGAATCAGGAAGGGATGCTTAAAAGAAGACATTTCATTGTGGAAATGCCTTTAAAGATAAATATTTTTACATGTTACCTTCATGTTGTGGTAATTTAGATTTTTTATATTCATGATTTAAAAAAATCATACAAAACTGAGTGTTTAAAAACTTTACTAAAACAAATATACATTACACATTCATCCATTTGTTTTAAAAGTACTGACTTTTGAGAGTTTTGAAAGTTTCTGTTTTGTCCTTTTATTTAGATCAGAAGAACCCGAGGAAAAGAAAGTTCACACAGAAGATACAACTCCATCGTCTACACAAATGATTGATGGTGATTTACAGGCAAATCAAGCTGCATATAATTATAGTGCCTGGTATCAAGTGAGTTCGTATAATTGAATTTTTTGCTCATAGATGTTAATTAGAAAAGCATAAATTAGGTGTGTTTTTTTTTTAACAAGTACTTCTACTCCAGACTTATAATAAATCGTCTTGTGGTTAAGTCTTAGAATTTTAGGAGTGAACACATGCCAGTTTTCTTACATGTATCTGCTTTTCAGTTCTAGCATGCTAACATGTGTGCTTTTTTCTTTCAGTACAATTATCAGAATCCTTGGAATTATGGACAGTATTACCCTCCCCCTCCAACCTGATGAGAAAATATATCAGATGGAATGTGTGAAAAATACGAAATTATTTTTTTTTAATGAGGGATGTAAACATAGCATAAACTTGTTGTATTTGATAACTTGTCTTCCTGTTTCTGTGTAACATGATTTGTTTAGTAATAGGGGAAAATGTCAGTAGCTTACCACAGATACTATTTCCTACCATTTATAAAATTTACTTTTTATTGGAGAACTATTTTTTTGATTTTTGCATTAAGTGGTCTAGAATTCTTTTGCAATGCATTTGCAACAGAGTTTTGTAGCCTTAAGGGGTAGGAAAAAAACAACTGACTGCAAATCATGTCAGTGTAGTACAAGATTCTGAAAATACATAAGGGCTGGTTATTAAGTAATGATTTACCTCTGTAAAAAAAATGGATTTTTAACCTTTGATGACAAGGTTTTGTCTGTTTCATTTATTCTTGTGAATTTGGATTTAACTGCAGAAAATATACACTATTAAATACTATGTCTTGGGATAGAGATTATAAATGAAAAATGGAATGTTTGCATCCCTTTTAAAAAATGAAAATCATATCAAAAGTATGTTGTTTCAGGAGACTTTGTATTTAGAATATTCATGTAAAACTTGTGAGCAAGCTTTCATTTTGATCAAACTGATCATCTTCATTTTTGTAATAAAACTGAAGACTCCTCAACAAATTGTTATGAATTTATTGGGGGGGGGGCTGGATTACCTAACAGTATTAACTTATTATTTGTAGTGGTTCATTGGTTTTGAAGCATACTTTTCTTGAATTTAGTTATCTTCTTGCCAGAATTAGACCAGTTAGCTTTTTGTTTCCTCAGTTTCTGTGCTTCTCTTCTCACTATACAGAATACTTATTTTCAAATTTTAAGAGGAGGGGCACCTGGGTGGCTCAGTTGAGCATCCAACTCTTGGTTTCGACTCGGCGTGATCTCAGGGTTCTGAGAGTCAGCCCCGGTGTGGGGCTCTGAGCTCAGTGGGGACTTTGCTTGAGATTCTCTGCCTCTCTCTCTGCTCCCCCACCCCAGCTCATGCACATGGTACGCTTTATAAGAAAAATAAAATCTTAAATCTTAAAAAAAAATCTTAAAAGCTCTTTTTTAAAAGAGAAAAGATTTTAAGAGGAGTGTGCCTGGCAAAGCTGTCTAGACAATTTTACTGTAACTGCCTGTTCTGATTAAGCCTTAGCTCTGGTTAACCTAATCAGAACATTTATATATTAACACCAAACAAATCAAGACACTAAGTAAATGTTTTTATTGAGCCTTTTAGTTTACAACATGAGGTAAAAGGAAAGTCACGTCTCCTTAACCAGTATTTTACACAGCTGTAGTAAAATATTTCAAACTTTAGGGAATTATAATGGATTACATATATTAAAAGTTGGGAATTGGGTAAACAATATCTGGGTTCTTGAATTTTCCAGTTGACTCTTCCCTTACAATAGTAACCAGCTCTAATTAGTTACATAAGTTTCTTCAAGGCCATGTTTCATTGTTGTTATCTTTATATCTGAAGCATTGGTATTTTAGTCAATATCCACTAATTCCACTTCAAAAATGAGTTTTGCATTTGGTGGAATTCTGTTGAAGAAGTTAAGGTAAATTTGATAAAAATTATTTCTTCCTTCACTCCCAATAACTTCAGTCAAAAATTAGAATTATATATAATGGATATTGGGAATTATCCCTAAAGGGAAGGGCTTTATGACTGATTGAGGCGCTAATACCTACAGCTTAGTGGTTCCTAAAAGTATCTTTGTGAATGGTGATCATAACCTATCAATCAGGTACAGGCGGACTAGACAGGCTGAGCTTGGACTAGGATCTTCCTCTCCTGGACACCTCACTCGTACTCCTCACTAGGACTTTAGCCACCACCTAATGAAGATGGCTGCTCTGTGCTTTAAAAAAAAAAAAAAAAAAGATTTCAATGTAGTTGGGTGTATAAATTCTATTAAAGTTCATATGAGGTAGTGCCTGATATTTGCTATGAGTTTTAAGATACTGAGTTCAGAGAACTGTGATTTTTATCTGATTGATCTTCAGATGCTTCACATGAGAGAGGGGGAGCTGTAGTTGGACCATCTAGTTTTGATAGGCTTAGAAGAGGACTATTATATTCCTAAGTAATCTTAACTGGTAAGATTGGAGAGGACTTCCAAATGTTTTAGAAGTTACTTTAACTGATCCAACTAGTCCAATGGGAATGAAACCAACAACAGAAGAAAATACCTTCTCAGTTATTGTTCTGGTCAACATGGTCAGGAGGCATGGTTTTTTAATTTTCATAAACCAGGCCTATCAGAAAAGTATTGTCATTAGTAGTAATCATCACAGATGCTTACACATTGTTGGACCCATGGTCTCCTTAATTCCTCAACTGGCAATCCCCAACATGTGTTCCATTTCTAAGCTTTGAGTACCCATATAACTGCCTGAAATTATACTGTAGCATAAAATTACCATGAGCCATACTTGTGTCCTATAATTTGCTTCAGTTGTTTGTACTGGACATCTTAACTCCTTGAAGTAAATCCTTCATATAGTAACAGTTGCCTTTCAAAGATGAAAACTTAAAACCTTATAGTTTACCTCTTAAAAAACTGGAAAAAAAAGAGGAAAAAAGATAGATTCTATTCTAGCTCAAGTTTGCACACTTTGTATCAGTAAAAAATACTAACTACTGTATATGTTGGAGGCGCTGACAGAAACATCTAAGTATCAGGAACACTAGTCTCAACATGATTCCTGATCTGGAAGTTAACATAGACAATATCTTTTATACCTTCATGTGGTCTTTCTTCATGTTTTACTCACAAAGGAAAAAAGGATACTTGGCATCAGGCTGTCCTTTCTTTCCATAAGCCCATTCTGGTTCAATCTCTAGTCGAGCCTTTTCTCCTTTACTCATAGTTAAGAGTGCTTCATCCCACTAAACACAAGAACATGAAATAAAAACTAATGATAATTTGCAAAAAAAAAAAAAAATTCATGAAAAAGAACAAGGCCAAATACACCAAAAAGCATTCTGTTACTGGATTTCATTATATTGTAAGGTAATGTCCTTGGGTGAATCTTTGTCCTTTATTTCCTCAAAGAAAAAAAAAGATATATTAAATAATTTTTTTGTGCAATATACTCCTCAAATGCTACAATGTGAAAGCACTTTTGTAAATGTCAGCTGTCCTAAGTTATGGAAACTAGCTTACTAGTACTCAAAAAACTTGCTCCACTTGATACATCCTAGGGCAAACTTCTGGATTTATATTATAGGGATAAACAACAGAATTGTCTTAAGATCACTAGATTGTGGAGTCATGATGGCACACATTAGATAAACTACATGTTACGGCATTAAGACCTTCTGTAGAAGGTAAAAGTACTAAAAGAAATGATACAGGTTTCTGGGTTGCCACTCTAGTTTGTCCAAATTTGGATCTTTTACTTTTTTTTTTTAAGTAAACTCGACCCCCAACGTGGGTCTTGAACTCACAATCCCCAGATGGAGTCACATGCTTTACCAACTGAGCCAACCAGATGCCCAGGATCTTAAAGCCAGTTACTAAAAACAGTTAAATCAACAGGATGCAAAGGTAAATATAATGACTAATATCATATACTCTGCTGAAATTTAACAGTCACATAAAGCTCAAGGGATAGAGATCTGTCAAATGATGGAAATTAAGAATACGGTTCACTAGAAGAAATAAATTAGTCATATAAACAGAAAAACTGATCAACTTGGTATATAGTTAGTATCAATTTGGTATAATCAGGTAGCAGTTAAGGTTATTTTCAATTAAACCTTTAGTTTCAAGATGTTTTATAATCTGTTTTGGGCTCTGAATAACACAGAGGGTTCTCATAAGTGCATTTAATAGGCATTTCAGTAATAATGTCTGACGTTGTGAATAAAGACATTTTAATAATAAATGAACCCTGCAATAACAGCTTGATCCAGTGAAGCCGATAATGAGCCCTGCTCTATTACCTCCTTTTTTACACTGCTCAGTACAGCTCAATCCTACCTTCCCCTTTTCTCAAAGTTTCCTTCTATTATCGCTCACATGTAAGGGTAGGTAAAAAAGGCATGCTTATGTTTGAAAGGTTTTCTGGTGTTTGAACCCTGGTTGTGAGAGGTGAAGAGGCCCAGAACAAACTCTTTGTTTCTATCATTAAGGACTTCAGTGAAGCAGATACTTTCTCTAGCATGTGTAAGTGGTACAACAAGTACGTAACATTTTACAAGAATCTTAAAGATAAATGTAGAAAGCCAAACTTTCTGATGAAGAATTAATTTATGATGAGAAAATAATAAAAGGGGTAGGCATGAAGAAATATTTGAGTCTCTATTATGCACTGTAGTTATGCTCATTTAATTGTTTAGCAACCTTGAGGAAGATTGTACTGTCCATAACTGAGACCCAGAAAACTTGTGCCAGATCAGTAAGCAATGATAGCACCTGATGTGTCAGACTCCAAAGACTGTTTTCATCATATCCCCAATCCTAATTATGGCACCATACCACATGTGGCATGTGCCAGAATATCTACTGATTCATTGCCATTTTTTACTTACTCCTCTGATAACTTTGCCTATTCCAACCTTAAAACTTAAAGGCTTGGCATTTTTCTTCTTCTTTGAACCTGTAAAACAAATTTTCCTTATAATGCATCATGAAATTAAGTTCCAATGGAAAAACACAATGATTTAACTCTTTAATTTTAGAACTTACCATATTATGCATTTGAAAAGAAAAATTAAGAAAGGTAACTCATTAAGAAAATTCTGTATGTAAAAATAGTTATGGTCTAAAAGGGGGGAGAGGGTAAGGACCTATATTTACACTATTAGCACACTATTCTGCCTTTTACATTAAATATGAAAGCCTCAACTTTGGGACATTAATCAAGTTTAGACTAAGCTTATTTTTGCTTCCCAATGACCAAGAGGTATTTATTCACCCATGAACTGAAGACCTCCGAGTCCAAGTAAATCACAGGTGCAAAAGACTTCTGGAAAAAAGTGACAGCCAAGAGAAAGGTACAGCCAACCGTTCACGTACCACACAAATATTTCGCAATACCTTAAAGCTAAAAAGATAAGATTACATTTAGACTTACTTGTTTGAATATTAGTATCAAAAACAGTCCCATCCTGTAGTGTTCCTGTATACCAGCAGTGAACAACATCTCCCTTTTTGGGAAAGTTGGTTTTATCTCCTTTTTTAAGAACAGATTTTATATATTTTGGTGGACCCTAAAAACAAACAAAAACAACACACAGAGTTAGTAGCTCACATCCTTCTTTTAGAAGGATGACAGAGAATCCTTATATAGCCAACTGGGACCCAAGTCTGCTCACAGAGTTTCACAAATTTGGTAACGAACCATTTTGCCTCTGCTGCACCTCTGAGTTAAAAAAGAAAACAACCTCGCCATCTAACTGCAAGTCTGTGGTGAGAATATTAGTAAACAGCCTAGCTATAATTTAATTTCGAGTAACTTCCAGCCACTTTGGAAACCAATGTTCTTTTGACAAAATTCTATTATTCAACAAACCATAAAAAAAATCCTGTTATTTTCCAAGGTTAGAAATATCATTACTACTTAATTCCTATAACATCATAAGGCATTAAATAAAGCATTGTGACTTTTTTTCAAAGATTTGAGTTGTTTAGCACCAATACTTGACATTACTAAATATTTTTACTACATCCAATTAGAACAAATACAGTAATGTTCCATTTGTTTCTGAACTTGAAAGTAAGTTCATACAATAAACAGAATTATCTGTAGAAATTACCATAACAACACATATTTCCTAGAACAAAACAGGATTAACAGGGTCTTTTTTTAAAGAAAGCTAAAGGCTAGTCAGTGGTGATTCATACATGTGAGAAAAGCAGGTTTTTTTGTTTTTGTTTTTTTGCAGTACTTTAACACTGATAAAGTATCAGTTTATTATTGATTTAAAAAAGTATGTATGATAAACTGAAATGTAAGTAGTCAGTTAAAAGAGAAAGAATAATTTGTGCCAGGGCTTTATTATTGCCTTATAATTACTAATGTCAAAAATTGCTCAAATTATTTGAGTTATTTTATCTGTCCTATGTAAAAATTGTCATAGATTTTAAAATGCTAAACAAAGCTCATTATAGTCTGTGTTGTATTCTGCCTCCCATAATATAGTGTTTGGTTCTTATCAGTGTAATTATTATTTATACTATTTCAAATATTGTTCATTATAATGCATTAAAGAAACTAATCTTTAAAAGTCAGTGTATCAATATTATGCCCATTTTTATTTTATTTTTAAAAATATTTTAAAAATTATTATTTAATTCCAGTATAATTAACATATTATTGTTATATGAGTTTCAGGTGTACAATATAGTAATTCAACAATTCTATACATTACTCAGCACTCATCAAAGTAAGTGTATTCTTAATCCCCTTCACCTACGTCACCCATCCTCCCAACTACCTCCCTTTTGGGAGAAAAACAATTTCTTAATCAAACTTAAGAATATCTAGAATTAAAAAATATATATATAGAATTTATACAGAAAATATGAAAGACTCCAGCAAAAAACTGCTAGAATTGATACATGAATTAACAGGATTCAAAACTCACAGGATACAAAATCAATGTACAGAAATCTGTTGCATTTCTATATGCCAATAATGAAGCATCAGAAAGAGATATTAAGAAAACAATCCCATTTACAGTTGCACCCGAAATAATAGGATACCTAGGAGTAAAACTAACCAAACAGGTTAAAGACCTTGCTCTGAGAAGTATAAAACACTGATAAAAGAAATTGAAAGGTGAAAGGACACAAAGAAAGGGAAAGACATCCCATGCTCATGGACTGGAAGAACAGATATTAAAATGTCTATACTACCCAAAGCAATCTACATGTTTAATACAATCTCTATCAAAATACCAACATCATTTTCCACAGAGCTAGAATAAACAATCCTAAAATTTGTACAGAACCACAAAGACTCTAAATAGCCAAAACAACCTTGAAAAAGAAAAGCAAAGCTGCTGGCATCACAATTCCAGACATAAGTTGTATTACAAAGCTGTCGTGATCAAAACAGTATGGTACTGGCACAAAAATAGACATATAGATCAAAAGAAGAGAACAGAAAACCCAGAAATACACCCACAACTAGAAAGTCAATTAATCTTCGATAAAACAGGAAAGAATATCCAATGGGAAAAAGTCTCTTCAACAAACAATCTTGGGAAAACTGAGCAGTGACATGCGAAAGAGTAAAACTGGACCATTTTCTTTCACCATAAACAAAAATAAATTCAAAATGTACTGAAGACTTAAATGTGAGACTTAAAACCATACAAATCCTAGAAGAGAGCATAGGCAGTAAAGTCTCTAACATTGGCTGTAGCAACTTCTTTCCAGGTATGTCTCTTGAGGCAGGGGAAATAAAAGCAAAAATAAACTACTGGGACTACATCAAAATAAAAAGCTTCTGCACAGTGAAGGAAACAACATAACTTAAAGGCAACCTACATAATGGGAGAAGGTATTTGCAAATGACATAGCTGATAAAGGGTTAGTATGCAAAATATATAAAGAACTTATACAACTCAACACCCAAAAAAGAAATAATCCAATTTAAAAATGGGCAGAAGACATGAATAGACTTTTCTCCAAAGAAGACATCCAGATGGCCAACAGACACAAGAAAGGATGCTCACTGGGACACCTGGGTGGCTCCGTTGGTTAAGCATCAGCCTTCGGCTCAGGGTATGATCCCAGGGTCCTGGGATCAAGTCCTGCATCAGGCTCCTTGCTCAGAGAGTCTGCTTCTCCCTCCCCCTCTGCCTGTCGCTCCCCCTGCTTGTGCTCCCTCTCTGAGAATATTAATAAATAAAATCTAAAAAAGAAAAAAGAAAAGATGCTCATAATCATTTATCAGGGAAATGCCAATCAAAACCACAATGATATATCACCTCCACAATGATATATCACCTCACACCTGTCAGAATGGTTAAAATCAACAGCACAAGAAACAACAGTTGTTGGGGAGGTGGAGAAAGGGGAACCCTCTTGCATTGTTAGCAGGAATGCAAACTGGTGCCGCCACTGTGGAAAACAGTATGCAGGTTCCTCAAAAAGTTAAAAATAGCAATTGCACTACTGAGTATTTACCGAAAGAACACTAATTCAAAAGGATACATGCACCCCTATGTTTATATAGCAGCATTGTTTACAAAAACCAAGATAAAGAAGCAGCCCAAGTGTCCACTGATTGATGAATGGATAAAGAAGACGAAGTGTGTGTGTGTGTGTGTGTGTATAAATATATATATATATAATGGAATATTATTCAGCCATAAAAAAGAATGAAATCTTGCCTTTGTAACGACATGGATGGGGCTAGAGTATAATGCTAAGTGAAATAAGTCAAAGAAAGACAAATACCATATAATTTCACTTATGTGGAATTTAAGAAACAAAACAAGCAAAGGGAAAAAAGAAAGAGAGAGACAGACAAACCAAGAAACAGATTCTTAACTATAGAGAACAAATTGATGTTACCAGAGATGAGGTCAGAGTGTGTGTGTGTGGGGGGGGTTAAACAGGTGATGGGGATTAAGAAGTTTACTTGTGGTGATGAGCACCAGGTGATATGTGCAAGTGTTGAAGTACTATACTGTACACCTGAAATGAATATAACACTATATGTTAACAAATTAAAATAAAACTTAAAAATTTTTAAAAAAAGAATATATAGCATTTTACACTACAAAACATTTAATAATGGGAAAAGAAAATAAAAGACATTAAACATCTAGTATTTGCCAGTTATGTAACATATACCATCCCACTTACTCTTAATCCTCTGAAGAAGGTATCACCTACTTGCATTTTTGCAGATGAAGAGACTGAGGTTCAGGGAATTTGCAACAAGAGCTGATGAGTAGCAGAGAATGAATATGGACTTGGGTTTGTCTGAATCCAAAGCCCCTGTTCCTTCCACTATGCCTAAATACCTCAAATAATAGTACTGATGATAGTGGTTTTTTTTGAAGATTTTATTTATTTATTTGACAGAGATAGAGACAGCCAGCGAGAGAGGGAACACAAGCAGGGGGAGTGGGAGAGGAAGAAGCAGGCTCCTAGCAGAGGAGCCTGATGTGGGGCTCGATCCCAGAACGCCGGGATCACACCCTGAGCCGAAGGCAGACGCTTAACGACTGAGCCACCCAGGTGCCCCAGTACTGATGATAGTTAACTTCTACTGATATTAGTTAAAATAGTTAGCAACTACCGAGCGCCCTCTATGTGCACTATCCAAATGCTTCACATAAATTAACTCTTTTTTTTTTTTTTTAAAGATTTTATTTATTTATGTGACAGAGAGACAGCCAGCGAGAGAGGGAACACAGCGGGGGACTGGGAGAGGAAGAAGCAGGCTCCCAGCGCAAGAGCCCGATGTGGGACTCAATCCCTGAACACCGTTATCACGCCCGGAGCCGAAGGCAGAGCTCAATGACTGCGCTACCCAGGCGCCTTACATAAATTAACTCTTAATTGTTATTACCTTATAAGTAAGGTACTATTATTCCTATTTTACATTTATATTGCATCTCTTTGGAATGTAATTTAAAAAGGTCAGAAATGTGATAATAATAATTCTATTGATATAAATACATGCTCAAGAAATAATCTGAAGCTTAGGGAAAAAAATCTTTGTGCAGTTATTCAATGCACTATTATCCATGATGGTAAAATAACCACGTTTATGGTAATCTAATACTCAGTTTTTTATAATGTGGAAAAATTCAAAAACAAAAATGTGGAAAAATTCTTATAAAGTGAAAATCAATACAAATTTCTAACTATAATAATATTTCAACTATTTAAATAAATATACACTTATGGGGCGCCTGGGTGGCTCAGTCGTTAAGCGTCTACCTTCAGCTCAGGGTGTGATCCCGGCGCTCTGGGATCGAGACCCACATCAGGCTCCTCCGCTGGAAGCCTGCTTCTTCCTCTCCCACTCCCCCTGCTTGTGTTCCCTCTCTCGCTGGCTGTCTCTATCTCTGTCAAATTAAAAAAAAAAGAAAAGAAAATATCCAAAGACAACATTCTGAAATGTTAAACATGTTTATTTCTAGGTGTTGGAATATTACATATTCTATATTTTTCCATTACTTTCTATTTGAAAAAGATGTTATTTTTATATCAGAAAAATATTTAAAAAATATAGTTGACTTACAAAATCTGGTAATACAGAATGAGAATGACTACATAAATTGTTTATGCAAAAATATTAGACTTTCTTAAGAGTTTATTAAAGAAATCACATATAACTATTTGAATGGTTAAGGTATGATTAGTGGACAATAACCACATTTTAAATCGTAATGTCATTTCATTGTTTTCCCATTTGTTGTCCCAAGTTGCTTGGGCATGTTGTGTTATCTACATTAAATCTAAGTCCTAGAATAATGCAAAAAAAACATTAAGCTGGTGATTATGGCTCAGTCTTAGGTGAAGGTGCCAGTCTGCCAGGGACAGCCTCCATTTCAGTGTTTCATGAAGTCTCTTTTACAGATACTTACTCCTTAGCATTGTTAACACTGTTAGAGAAGAAAAGGGGTCTACCATAATTAAGTCTGGGAAACACTTCATTAAACAAAGTTAAATATGCCTCCATTCTGCACGACTTCTCAGAGCTGTCATCAGCTAACATGCACTGTGAATCTTCAAGGAGACAGAGGGTACAGGTTTTGATGATGCCAGAAAAGAAACCGGACCTTCTGAGACCTTTATAACACACTTTGAGAAATGCCACTGTAGTTATTTGATCTGATTTTGGGTTTCACTGCAAGAACCTGCTTAGTTCATGGTGAGAAGTCAGATCAGTCCCAATGCTATGCCTAAGTTATGTGCTTGAATGGACTTGGCTTTTAGATAATTTCTTGGCTTTGCAGCAATTTCTTGGTCCAGATGAAAAGAACTATATTCTTGAGACTGGGTCTGAACTAGACACTTGTAGACGCAGAAATAAAGGAACTTCGAGAGTAATCATTACAGTTTCAGTTAACTGGATCACATCATAGCTTCTAAAAATAAGAGTATGTTACATAATTATCCCCATTATTAATTCAAGAAATATTTGAGCTTGTTCCATGTGTTAGAAACTGGAGATATATAGAGGAGGTGGTAGACATGGTCCTGACCCTCAGCTACCAGAGAACAGTCATGTGTATAACTGCATGGGTTATGAGACCTAAAGAGGAAGCACAACTAAGGTGGGAATGACACAGTGACCTAACCCAGTAAAGGCTACAGTCTGGGAGAGGTTTCTTTGAGGTAGGAGACTGGGGGAAGGCTTACAACAGAGAACAGCATTTTTATAGCAGGGAGCATCATGAAAATAGTATAGTCTGCAAGGGAGAAATGAAGGAGACAATGGTATGAGATGAGGCTGGAAAGACATGTTGCACATGTTAGGAAGCTTTTTTTTTTTAATCTTCAGGTCACTGAATAGCCAACTAAGAGTTTTAAAGAGAATTTACACAATCAGATTTGCATTTTATTTTTTAAAAGATTTATTTATTTGAGAGAAAGAGAAAGCATGTGGGAGAGGAGGGGGAGAGAGAGAGTCTTAAGTAGATTTCACGCTGAGCGTGGAGCATGACCCAGGGCTCGATCTCACGATCCTGAGATCATAACCTGAGCTGAAACCAAGAGCTGGACGCTCAACTGACTGTGCCACCCAGGTGCCTCTGAGAAAAGGGGTCTTTAAAAAAGGATATACTTTAGGATCCTCACAAGACCTCTCTAGATTGTCTCCAGCCCTTACGCCCTTTTATTTGTAGCTCTCTTTATCTTAACCTCTTAATGATATACAATCTGTTGCCTCATACCTCCTTTACTGTAATTATCTGGAGGGTAAACGATTTTACCAATTGCTTTTGCAATCCTTTTAGTAATTATTATACCTTTATTTACCTTAGTGGCTGCTCAAAATTTGCCCAGTACATATAATATTTACCAAGTAATATTAGATGTGATAAACCTTAAAACTGCTTTATTGTGTGTAGATATCCACAAACATTTGTGCTTTTCAACCAACAAGAAAATATCATGTGAATTAACTAGCTTTAGCCATATAAACTTCTATAATTCTATATTTGAACTTACACTCTGTCTACAAATACCCAAATGCTATACCTTCATCATTAGGTGGCACCTCTTTATAAGACCTAAAGATGATGATGATAATGATTATTATTATTATTAGATTATTATCACTGATACTAAGACTGCTAGGAATGAGTAAGCTTAGTTAGCAAGGTATTATCAGAAGTGGCAAGATTATAATCAATTCAGCTCTATTGTGGCTGTTGCTCACTGCTGTCCTTGGCTCTACTGAGGCTGTCCATTTGCAGAAATGGCTTTATCTGGTTCTTCAAAATGTAATTTGGTACATTTTGTACCCAAATGTAAAACCTATGTTGGGAAAGATGAGACAGATGACTCTGCACCCTGTAGCCAAGTCTGGACTATTTCCATTGCCAAGGATACTATGTACATTAGAAAAAGCTAAAAATAATCACAGTGAAATTTCTTTCACTCAGTCCAACTTGGCTATAGAATCAGGACCTTTAAATGGCTTTGGAAGCTCAGAAGTTCTAGTCAGACATAGAGGAAATATAAAATACAAAGCTAGGGGTATTTTATAGGAAAGGCTTATTAACTGTGAAGCACTGGTTCTTACATTTTTTTTTTTTTAAAGATTTTATTTATTTATATGACAGAGAGAGACAGCCAGCTAGAGAGGGAACACAAGCAGGGGGAGTGGGAGAGGAAGAAGCAGGCTCCTAGTGGAGGAGCCTGATGTGGGGCTCGATCCCCTAACGCCGGGACCACGCCCTGAGCCAAAGGCAGACGCTTAATGACTGCACCACCCAGGTGCCCCTACACATTTTCTTCTGATTCAGTACACTTAAGGGAGATAACACACTCCAAATCAATGTTTGGCTCATGAAAGTAGCCATATACTCAACACCCCTTATGAGAAATCAGTGTTGTAAACAAATACTTTTTTTATATTCACATGAAAAATAAAATAATATTATATACAAACCTCATCCAGAGTCTCTTCAGACTTGGTTTCTTTGGGTTTATCTTCATTAAGCTTCACATTTTTCACCTGCTCAGACACTTTACTTATACTTTCAGTACCCTTGAAACGCTGTAAGGAAAATGTTCTAATGTTTACCATATTCAGGACAGGCTAAAAGCTAGAAGGGACACCTAGATTTTCAGCTTTTCAATTTAATGAACATCTACACCATGAATATAGGCTACGTAACTCAAATACAAATAAATAGAAACTGTCTAAGAATAAAGGAAAAATCTTTTGTTAAGCATTTTAAACAACGAATTATGAACCTCAAAGCATCTCACAATATAAATGATGAAAGGAGATCTTTAGAAAGGTCAACTCAGGGGCGACCAGGTGACTCGGTTGGGTGTTGGACTCTTGGTTTCAGCTTAGGTCATGATCTCAAGGTCATGGGATTGAGCCCCATATTGGGATCCATGCTCATGGGGAGCCTATTTGGAATTCTCTCCCTTTCTCTCTGCCCCTCCCCTCACTTGTGCTCTCTCTTGCTTTAAAATGAATAAATAAATCTTCAAAAAGGAAAAAAAAAAAAGATTTAGAAAGGCCAACTCAGACTTGGGTATGAATACAATTCACACAATTCCTGGGGCACCTAGGTGGCTCAGTTGGTTGGGCCTCTGCCTTTGGCTCAGGTCATGATCCCGGGGACCTGGGATCAAGCCCCATGTCGGGCTTCCTGCTCAGTGGGGGGTCTGCTTCTCCCTCTCACTCTGCCCCTCCTCCCTGCTTGTGTTCTAATAAATAAATAAATCTTTAAAAAAAATTCACACAATTCCTTAATAAAGACTTTGCTTTGGAAGATGGTCACTTCATAGTGAACAAATATTGGAGAATTTCTTAAAATTTGTTTTTCAAAGGCTCAGCCTAAGTCTAACTAAGATTTTAAATTCATTACTGAAATGGAACTTACTTTGAATTTTTACTTTTAAGTACCCTTATTTGTTGTCTTAATTTAAGCTACAGGGAATTATTATTATAATTTTTTAAGATTTATTTATTTATTTTGAGAGAGAGTGTGAGCACGGGGATGTGCAAGTGTAGGGAGAGGCAGAGGGAAACCCTCTCAAGCAGACTATCTGATGAACAGGGAGCCCAATGCAGTGCTTAATCTCAGGACCCTGAGATCATGATCTGAGCCAAAATCAAGAGTCAGAAATTCAATTGACTGAGCCACATATGCATCCTGGGAATTATTTTTAAAAATTTGTTCCTTTCAAAATATCAAAATATCCTGCCATATTGCCGATTAGCTTTCCTAGATTTGGCAACTAGTCCATTCATGATTATAGTTAGGAAAAATTCCAGGTGGAAAAACTTTAACATATTCTGCAAATAAATTTAAAACTTTTTTTTGCAAATAAAATATCTAAAATAATATTCTGGTAATGAAATGAAACAATACTCACCTTACTTTCAAAAAGATGGTTGTAGGCTGTAACCAAATGGTCCTTGTTAGCTGTCTTGGCCACATTTTTAATGTTTCCTAATAACTTATGTTCTGCAAGAAACTATGAAGAAAAAAGCTGGTTAGTCAAAATAATCTCCCTCATGTAATAAGGGTCTAAACTTTAGAAACGACATCCTATATTAGTAATTATACCTTCAATTAAAACTACTCATGATGGAAGAAATGAAATAAACATATTTTATACCCCACTTCATAACAATAAAAGACTTAAGGAAGATTAAAAAATAGTGTATTTATAAAAATTATTGACAAGACTGGAACTGTAATATTATGTAGGGGTCACACTGTTGCATAGTAACACTTTTCCCATTACAGAACTCACAGAACATTTATACAGCAAGCCCACTTTGGTAACTGGACAATGCTGCTACTGGCAGGATGTTACTTGGCGGTGGCCCAGGGAGTCTCCAACCATGTTGGGTCTTGGCAGACTGGGAAGCACTGTTACACAATGCTGGATAGATATATGGTGGTTAAGTGTGTAGGGTGAGGAGTCAGACCAACTGTATTAAAATCCTAGCTGTCTGATTTTAGACAAAGGACTAAGCTTGCCTAAGACTCAGTTTCTGTATCATAGTGGAAGATTAATAACAGCATCTACGTCAGAGGGTTGTTGTAAGGATAAATAAATGCAACAGTCCATTTAATGCATTTAACAGTCTGTTGCATGGTGAGAACTCAATAAATATTAGCTATTAGGACTAATAACAATGTACTAAATAATTCAAAGTAACAGAATTCCACTTCTCTTAAAGTTGGCAAACTTAAACTAAGTTGGCAAATGGAGACCAAAATACTACTTCTGAAATATGGAGTTATCAAAATGTAACTTCATCTCAAAATCATGTAATGTGAGGATTTTAATAATGTCTTTGTTTTCCTTATTCTGCTTCCTTTTCTGCCTTCTGGTCCTTGATTCCTCATTTTTGTTATATTCTCAAAGTTGTCATCTGGCATCTTCCATCCTTTAGATAAAGGAACTTTTCTAACACTATCACTGCTGTATTCTTTTCTCCTCTGCTCTTCCCCTCCCCCAATTAATGTTCTAAATGATAAAGGCTGATGGGGAAAGGTTATTTTGATTAAATGGAAGTAATCAGTTGCTTTTACCATTCTCCTGATTTCTTTAGCAAGATTCCAAAAATATCCAAAATACAAACATCTCCTTGATATCCTATGATCAATAAAATACTTATTTTCAAATATAGGTTTAAGTATGTGAATGAATACTGGAGAATAAGCACTTAAAGGATTACTATATTTAAAAAATATTTTGATAACTCAAGTCTCTTGAAATTGTCCCAGTGGGCCAGTTTTACATTACATTTCACACTGGGATCATTTGTTCTATAAGAATTTGATGAAGTACAGTATTGAGGCATTAAATGTTAACAAATGATATGCCTAGTTCATTCTATTGTTCCGGTTGAAAATAGGAGTTGACTTAAGAGAAAGTAACTCCACCTCTTAGTGGTATAAAATGGAATACTTGAGGCGTGGTCTTTCTTTTAACCCTGTATACCCAAACACTGTGCATAGTTCTTGCTGGATGTCCTATAAATATTTGCCAATGTCAGGATACTTATTCTAGGTGTATGGAACTGGCTGCTAGAGAATAATTTTATGTCCGTTTCAAGACCCCTCAAAATGAAAACAAACTACAATTCTCACAGAAGAACCCAGAAGGAATTCTTCTAATGCAAGTTTAGAACTTGAATGAAAAACTGTAGAGAAACCATACGACTGCTGTTTCTATTTCCCATAAGTGGGGGATGCAGAGTGCATAAACTGTACAGTGGTTCAGCAATTTAAGAGAGGTGTGAATGATCTTAATTTCCGAAGGGAAAAAAGGCAAGTCTGACAAAAAAACAAAACCAAAAAAACCCCCGAAAGCACTTGTGACCAGAGTCGGGTGGTTAAGATGGAGACTATTGAAAAATGCAGGGCGTACAGGATAAAGAATGCCAAATACATTTCTTAGTCTGTTTCTAACAATAGGAGATACTGCCCACTAAATGCGCATGTAACTACCCTCAGTATAAAGGTGAAAAGGTCATGTAAAGAGTACATATTTTAAAAAGTTAAACCGCAATCTACGGATTTTTAAAAATTACACGCATTAGTGTTCGTATTTAGTAACTGATGAGAAAAGCAAAACGCACATACCGTTCCCACAAAAATCTTCACAATCCTTCCCATTTCTCTAACGGCCTACTCTCCTCTGCAGGGGTCTCACCCAGGTCCCCAGTGCTCGGGCACCCGTCCCAACCCTGGGTTCTTTTTTTTCCCATGGCTTCCACCCTCACTCAAGAATCCCAATGAGGTTTTAATTATGCGATTGCTTTCTGCCTGACCCAAGAAATAAAGCCGATCCCCCCGCCCAAATGGGGCAGCCCAGAAGGGCGGGAGCCTGGCTCTCCCGCGCACGCGAGGCCTCTACGGCCTTCCAGGACACCGGCCACGGGAGGACGAGGGCGGGGGCACGGAGGAATACGGAATGTACGGGCATCTCCGGGGGGGTGAGGCGTCCCTCAGCCGCACCAGCCCGGCCGCCCCGCCGCCTCTGGTACCGAATCTGAACCGTGGTCCTGTAGAAACTTGATAATGTCCTTCTTGGGTAGCTGCTCGCTGCGCAGCTGCTCCACGGTCCAGGCGCGCTGTGGAACGGCCGCCGCCATCTTCCCCCGCTGCCTCTGCTTTACTGAGCCAGCCCGCCTCGGTTCGGCATCGCCCCGCCCCCGGGGTGTGGCGTGGACCCTGCCTGGAGCTTGAGGGGGCGGGGTCACGGCGCTACGCCGCGGGATTGGGGCCCGTCCTTGAGTGACGTCAAGGCTGTGCTTTGAAGGCCTCGGTTGAGTCCCGGTGTAAGCCCGCTCCTGGGGTCCCTGCGGCTGATTACGCTGATGACTTGAAACTGTTGTCCGCTCTTAATTGGAACCCTTGTGAGGCAACCGCTGTTGGCAGTGATATATACCAGCCATCACCTACATTGTGTATTACCGACGGGCTGCTATGCCTTTAAAACCTGTCTATAACCTGCTTAAAGAAAACAACAGCATTCAGACTTCTAATCACGTTTTATATAGTTGTAGCCTAAAAATTCACACCTGAATTGGTTCAGCCCTTGCCCATCAGGACAATTCACCCACCATTTCCCTTTTAAAACTCACACATGTAAAACTAAAGTACGACTTCCTTTCCCAGCCCAAGAAATAAAAACACGAGAAAGTTTGTTTAAAAACAAGTTCAAGGGGCACCTGGGTGGCGCAGTCGTTAAGCGTCTGCCTTCCGCTCAGGGCCTGATCCCCTTGATCTGGGATCGAGCCCCACATCAGGCTCCTCCGCTAGGAGCCTGCTTCTTCCTCTGCCACTCCCCTGCTGTGTTCCCTCTCTCCCTGGCTGTTTCTCTCTGTCAAATAAATAAATAAAATATTTAAAAAAATATATAAAAAAATAAAAAGTTCGAGAAACTTGACCAGATAAAACGAGGTAAAAAAGCTACACGCAGGATGCTGCTTGCGGGTGATGAAAGTGACATTACTGATGTTCAAAACAACCTCCTGATGTGTGTGTACCTCGTGTGTACGCAGGAAGCAAATTTACAGAGGTTACTCCAAGTTGCCAAGGTTTAGAGTGGAGAAACTGGGATTTGTATCCCAGACTGAGGTAGAAAGCTATCGCTAGAATAGAATAATACCACACCGACGCGTATATCTCTATATCATTTATGAAGATGTAATGGTGGAGTATCAGGAAAGCCTTAGTTTTTTTCTTTGGGATTTCCCGACTAATACGGGACCAAACCATCCTCTTCCCTCTTGACAATGAAAATAGTAAGATAATGGGCTGCCTTTCCAAATACTGTGAAAAAGAGACCAGGCATTTTTTCCCCCTCAACTTGGATAAAGAAATAAGATATTTAATTCTACCTAACCCTTTTTTCATCTCTTCTTCCGATTTAAAAATACAGCCAACAAGGCATAAGAAAGGTTCGCTCAATAACGTTAAATTCACAAAAATATGGGTATCCGTTGTCCCTAGGATCTCAAAGTTATTTATTTTTTTTTAATCACATTAAGCAATATCATTTTAGTAATGAGGTGCGGACACAGTCATTGGGAACGGAACTTATATTTAGAGTCTAGGGAGAAACTGAACAGCGGACCAAATTTAGACTAACGCCATAACAATGCGCATGCGTCTCCGGAAGCCTCGAGGGCTTCCGGAAGCCAGCCAATCATATTTCCGACGCAAACTCAGTGGCGGTATTTTCAACTAGAACAGGCTGCAGTCCCGCCCTCGCGTTCCACTGTTTTGTGCGAAGGTAACTGATGGGGATCCGAATGGTGGCGGTTGAGCTGTTGGAACTGCTAGCGTCTGAGAGGAGCCTTTGTGGTGGTCAGCCTAATGAGCGGACGGCAAAGAACGCTTTTCCAGACATGGGGCTCAAGCATTTCTCGATCCGCCGGAGCTCCGGGTTGCAGCTCTGGACCTGAACGGCCTCAGAGCCCTGGCATCTCCAGAGCACATTTTCCTCTAGCTGCTGAAGCCGCCGAGGCTCAGCGGGAGTCGGACGATGATGTATTGCTGGTTGCGGTGTATGAGGCAGAGCGGCAGTTGAGTTTAGAGAATGGCGGTTTCTGCACCTCAGCGGGCTCCCTGTGGATTTACCCTACTAATTGCCCAGTGCGGGACTACCAGCTGCACATTGCCCGGACCTCTCTGTTCTGCAACACGCTGGTGTGTCTGCCTACTGGGTTGGGGAAGACCTTTATTGCCGCTGTGGTCATGTACAATTTCTACCGGTGGTTCCCTTCCGGCAAAGTGGTCTTCATGGCCCCCACGAAACCTTTGGTGACACAGCAGATCGAAGCTTGCTACCGAGTGATGGGTATTCCGCAGTCCCACATGGCCGAAATGACAGGTATCTTAGAAAATGGGCTGATTTGAAATTAAGAGCGGGGTACTCGGGAAAGCACGCGTTCTGGTGGAAATGGAGCTAAAGGAATTCCTGACCCATGAGGAATAGTCCCCAGATTACAGTACCCGTATTTTATGTCCTTTCCCTTAAAGCATTATCTACTTGTAGCAAATCTGGCCCTCACAAAAAGGTTGCTTTCCTTAGTATTCAGAGACTCCCCCTAATTTTTTCGGAGCATTTTGAAGCGATTTGTGTGTATACCCCATCAGAAGTGATAAGAGGTTTTCTAACTTTCTTCCCCAGAAAAATTTCCCAGTTGAAGAATTTGCTTTTCTTCAGATATTATGCCATATTGTAGGAATTCTCTAAAGACAGTGTAGTTGTGTCTCAGCATTGACATTTGCATCACAACACAGCTTTAAAATGTAACATTTCAATGATTTGTTAAATTGTTCTTGTCTGAAGGCAGATTACCAAAGCAGGACTGCATTCTGAAATTAGGCCCGATTATTTATAGATATTTTAAAGATAACAGTCCTGGCATTTAGAATGTAGGATGTCACTTTTGTTTACAGGATCTACTCAAGCTTTCATCAGGAAGGAAATATGGCGCAGTAAGAGAGTCCTTTTTCTTACACCTCAAGTCATGGTAAATGATCTTTCTAGAGGAGCTTGTCCTGCTGCTGAAATAAAGTGTCTAGTTATTGATGAAGCTCATAAAGCTCTTGGAAACTATGCTTATTGCCAGGTAATATTTCATTTAAAAGCATTTTGTACCGTGAATATATTGTTAAAGAGTATTTTGGTAAATACTTATTAATGATGGAAATTATTGATTGTGTTATCATTATGAGAAAAACACATTATTTCAACGAAGGAAATATTTCATTCAGATCAGTGTCTCTGCTTTTTTTTTTAATCCCTAACAAGACCATTAGTGTCAGGTGTAGATGACGAAAGCCTAGTCATGGTTGAGGCAGTGATCTAAAATAGGGTATGGGTGGAGTTTTGGACAGAGATAATAATCCAAAGATTGGTAGCGGATATGCAGTGTCATTCCTTGGCAGCTAGGTAAAATCGTATTTAACTGTTGAGAGTTGTTACCAAGATTGAATGACATGATGTATGCAACATACCTAACACAGTGCCTTCTAGTTAAGTACTACATAAATACAAATTACAAAGGTGAGGAGGTGGGATATGCCTGCAGAGGTACTTAAGGTCCAGGTCATGAAGGCATTTGTATATTATGCTTAGCAGTTCGAATGTTCTTTGTAGGACATAGGGGATATAGGCGGTGGAGACTCATTTAAAAAATGTTTACCTGGGGTGATACTTAAGATTTAAAAGAGGTTAGAAGAGAGANAGACAGGGGATATAGGCGGTGGAGACTCATTTAAAAAATGTTTACCTGGGGTGATACTTAAGATTTAAAAGAGGTTAGAAGAGAGAGGGCTAAAGGCAGGGTGTACAGTGAGGGAGAGGAGGAATTTAGGATGACTCCCGGGTTTCTGAATTGGAAGACTGTGAGGATGTTGGTGCTCCTAGTCAAAATGGAGAGTTCTGGAGGTACAGAAGATTTGGGGTATTGCGGAAAGATAACGTACCTTTAGATTGTTGAGTTTGAAGTGTCCATGAGGACCTAGCTATAGACACCCAGTGGGCAGTGGGGGATAGAAGTATGAATCTGAATGGAGAGTTCTGAGCTGGAGATAACAGATTTGAAAATGATCAACATATAGGTGGTACGAAGCTAAAACTATAAGCTGGTGATATCAGGGAGAGGGTTTAGAGTAAGAGTAGGAGGGAAAGTTGATCTTATTTAGTGCAAAAAGGTGAATTTACTGCCAGTTTGTGAATTTGTAGTTTCCCTGATTAAGGAACTTAAGTTTAAGTTAAGTTTATTGTGTTATATCTCTGTGTTATCTTCTGGAGAATTGTTATCTTTCTTAGAATTGATTTTAGTCAAGAAGTGGATGTAGATGCTTTTCATATCTTTCCAAGTTAAATTAATACCCCGTGTGTTAAGGTTTCTGCTTGAGTGGGGCATTTAAAATTTTTTATTTTAAATCTGTGAATTTATTTTTTAGATTTAGCTTATATGTAGCAACTTTAACTCAGTTATTTTCAAAAAATTTCTAGCATTGGGTCTTTTTTTTTTCTCTTAAGTAGATTCCACATTGGGTGTGGATCCCAATGTGGGCCTTGAACTCACCACCCTGAGATTAAGACCTGGGCTGAGATCAAGAGTCAGACACTTAACCAACTTGAGCCAACGAGGCACCCCACTTTTTTTTTTTTTAATTACACAGCTTATGCTTTTATAAGAGTACAGTGGAGACATGCACTGATTTCATTAATATCCAGACAACCCTGTATGTTTGTGGTGCCTTGAATATTATAGATGTAGATTCCAACAGGCATACCATCTCCATGAAGAATGTAGCTTCTTGGGTTACAAACACAGCACCATTTCCTCTTCTACAAAATGCATGAGAATACAGCTTGGATAAAAGTAATGTATTAGGGTTTGTCTTGCATCAGTTTTTACTTAGAACAATTCGGCGTTAAGTACAATGTTCTATCTTAATATGTATTCTATATCATGTTAAAAAGAAACTCCATAAATAGTATTTTTTGAGATTAGTGAAGATTCAGTGTGAGTCTCACTGAATTCATCCTTTACATGGGTTAAAATAAGAGCAGTTTTTAGGTAATCTGGTTTTACTATTTCCTATATCTGATGCAGAACTATAGGATATTGAAAACTATTCCTGCAGTTCAGTTTACTTAGGGGTCTTTTTTCGTTGTATTGGGGCCTCATGTGAAGGATCATATGGTAATTTGATGGAATATCCAATATTAATCATACCAAACGTAGGTGTTGAATTCATATGGCAACATCTAGAATGATGCTTGGTGCCACTGAGAAAATGTGTTAGAATTTAAAAGGAAAGTTGGATTTTTAAGGTCTTTTCCTTAAATATTTCTTTTTTCATTTCAAATCTAATTTCATACTGGTATCTTTTTTTCTATTTTTATGTTATGACTTATCTTCATCTGGTAGGTGTGCATGTGGGTATAGCTGTAAGGCTAAACTATGGCCCACACAACAGACAGGAGACTCTCGTCTTCTTCCATTTGCCCTTGAATTAACTAAGTATTTTGATTTGCCTCTATATTAGGCCTTGACATTGTAGCTTTATGTATAGAAGAAACCCTAAGGTGTTTTTGATTGGTGTAGAGTAAAAACCTGAATTGTTTGGTCTTCAGACAATGTCACTCATGATTGTTCCATCCCTTAGACCATCAATACTCTGATTAAGAAATAATGATAATGGAACGTATATAATAGCTTGTTTAACAGAATCACTGTTGTTTTTGTATTGGATAGATGAAATTTAATAACTTTTTTTCTTTTTTAAGGTTGTAAGAGAACTAGTCAAATATACAAATCACTTTAGAATCTTGGCTCTTAGTGCCACACCAGGTAGTGATATAAAGGTAAGTAATATGTCTTTCCATTTTTTAACATTTAAGAAAATAAGAACTTTTGTATGGGCCCAGATCAGTTTGTCATTCTAATATTTAGTTTGACATCAAGACACAACATTTCTTACACATGCCTATGTTTTCTTCTATGGTTGGAGAAGATTAGTAGTTTTTATTTTTTTAATTAAAAAAAAGTTTTTTTTCACTAGTAGTTTTTAGATGTCAGTATGCATAAGCAGTTTGTTAAAAGTACTAAATTTTTAAATACTATAAGTGTTTTTTATTTTATTTTATTTACTTTCAAAGATTTTATTTATTTATTTATTTATTAGAGAGCAAGCATGTGTGCCTGCACAAAGGCAGGGGGAGGGACAGAGGGAGAGGGAGAAGCAGGTTCCTCGCTGAGCAAGGAGCCCAGCACCAGCCTAGATTCCAGGATACTGAGATCATGACCTGAACTGAAGGCAGATGCTTAAGTGACTGAGCTACCCAGGTGCCCCAGTATAAGTGTTTTTTAAATTGTTTAAGTTTTCAGGTTTTTTTTTTTAAGTTTTATTTTGAACTAAGACTTCAGAAAATTTGCAAAAATTGCAGTCTCAATCTCTCCTTTGCTCAGCTTCCCCTAGTGTTAACATATAACCGTAGTAAAATTATCAAAACCAGGAAATTAACATTGGCACAGTACTAGTAACTGTTCTGTAGACCTGAGTTGAATTTTTTGAGTTTTCCCACCACTGTCCTTTTCAGCTCCAGGGTCTGGTCCAGGATCTCACTTGCATTTAGTTGTCATGTTTCAGTCTTTTCTGTCTGTGATAGTTTCTCAATCTTTTCTTGTTTTCCATGACCTTGATGCTTTTAAGAGCAAATGCCAGTTATTTTGTAGCATATTCCTCAGTTTGGGTTTGTCTGATGTTTTCTCATGATTGGAGTGAGGTTATGTATTTTTTTTTTTTTAAAGATTTTATTTATTTATTTGACAGAGATAGAGACAGCCAGCGAGAGAGGGAACACAAGCAGGGGGAGTGGGAGAGGGAGAAGCAGGCTCATAGCGGAGGAGCCTGATGTGGGGCTCGATCCCATAACGCCAGGATCACGCCCTGAGCCGAAGGCAGATGCTTAACCGCTGTGCCACCCAGGCGCCCCAGGTTATGTATTTTTGGCAAGAATATTCCAGAAGTGATGCTGTACCTTTCTCAGTGCATGGTAGCAGAGACTACGTGATGTTGATTTGTCTTACTGCTGTTGCTGTTCATCTTGACTTGGTTAAGGTGATGTCTTCCCAGTTTCTGCATTTTAAAATTACTATTCCCCTTTGTAAGTAATAAGTATATTGCAGGGGATATACTCTGAGATTATGGAAATATTTTAGCATCCAGTGATGGTTCTTGCTTACAACTGTTATTTCTGTGGTGTTTGTCTAATCATTGTTTCCTTCCTCTCATTTCTTTTACTTTTATTAATGTAAATTCTTTTGTAATGAAGAGCTGTTTCTTCTCTCCCATTTATTAATTTAATTCTTTGTATCGATATGGATTAATGGATATTTATTTTTTTCTATGGGCTACAATCCAGTGCTATCATTATTAATTTTGCTGCTCAGATAGTTCCAGCTTTGGCCATTGGGATCTCCTTTAAGATGGTGCCTGTGTGCTTTTGGACATCCCATTTTTCCTTTTGATTACTTCCTATCTTGCATCACAAGATATTTATGCTCATTTAGTATTTTTCATGCCCAGCCATGGAATCAGCCATTTCTCCAAGGAGCTCTGGTTTCCTTTATTAAAAGATAGTAAAAATGCAGGTTTTGAGCCCCATCTCATTACACTCTAATTTTAGTAGCTCTGAATTGTGTTCTGTATTGGGCTTTGAAGACTTTCTAAGGTAAGTTTCAGTTCTGTCAAGTTGTAAGACTTTTTTTCCTTCTGTCCATAGCTTTGATATTTTTCAGAAATTTCTATGTTGTCTCTGATCTTACTTCAATCACTTTTAACCATACTTGATTGTTTTTAATCACCTTTTAAGTCTTTGCTGAAATGTTGCCCCTTCAGAAAGTTTTGCTCTAAACTATCAAAAGATAGCTCTCCCTATCTTGTGATTTTCATATTTTTTGAGTGTGTGATTTTCTTCTTAATATTAATCATAATCTGTCTTTTTTTTACTTATACCTGTATTTGTTGTCTTTTTGCCCCACGAAAACAGTAGCTATATGGATATAGAGATTACGTCTGTCTTGGTCAAAGCTCTATTACCAACTCAATACCTGGCATGTGAGAGTCATTCAAATATTTGTTGAACGAATGATTGAAAATATTAACATCTAACTCAGTTTTATAAAGTGGTCATAATTCCACAGCAGATTATGCGGACCCTCAGTAACTACGGTGTACTGTATTAGGAACCCTACCAGGTGTTGGGAATACAAAGGTGATTGAGATGTGATTCCTATTGTAGAGTATTTTTTATTTGAAATTATATTTAGTTTGTTTGGGGCACCTGGCTGGCTCAGTCAGTAGAGCATGTGACTCTTGAACTCAGTCGTGAGTTCAAGGTCCACGTTGAGGGGTAGAGAATACTTAAAAAAATGAATAAGAAATTACATTTAGGGGTGCCTGGGTGGCTCAGTCGTTAAGCGTCTGCCTTCAGCTCAGGGCGTGATCCCAGCGTTCTGGGATCGAGCCCAACATCAGGCTCCTCTGCTGGGAGCCTGCCTCTTCCTCTCCCACTCCCCCTGGCTTGTGTTCCCTTTCTCGCTGGCTGTCTCTCTCTCTGTCAAATAAATAAATAAAATCTTAAAAAAAAAAAAAAGAAAGAAATTACATTTAGTTTGTTTTTTGAAAACTCATGAGACTTTTCTAGCTTTAAAAAAAGCCCTTAATTTCTGGACACTTTCAGGACTCCTCCCTCCCCCTTTGTTCATTTGTTCTTTCTTTCAACTCTTTTTTTTTTTTTTTAATTAAGATTTTATTTATTTATTTATTTGAGATTGAGCATAAGCAGGGAAGAGGCAGAGGGAGAAGCAGAAGCAGGCTCCCCACTGAACAGGGAGCCAGACGTGGGACTCAATTCCAGAACCTTGGGGTCATGACCTGAGCTGAAGGCAGATGCTTAACTGACTGAGCCATCCAGGTGTCCTGAGGGAGTGAGTCTTAAGCAGACTCTGAGCACTGAGCATGGAGCCTGATACCAGGCTTGATCTCATAACCCTGAGATCATGACCTGAGCCGAAATCAAGAGTTGGGCACTTAACCAGTGCAGCCATTCGGGCACCCCAGTGATTTCACAATTTTGTACATTACTCAGTGCTCACCACAACGAGCGTAGTCACCATTTGTCACTATACAACATTATTTCAGCATTACTGACTATGTTCCCTACGCCGTACTTTTTATCTCTGTGACTTATAACAGGAAATTTGTACTTCTTGATTCCCTTCACTTATTTTGCCCATCTCCCCACCCACTTCCTCTCTGGCAACCACCAGTTTTCTGTATTTAAAGTCTGTTTGCCATGGAACACTACATCAAAAACTAATGATGTACTGTATGGTGACTAACATAATGTAATAAAAAATTTTTAACAAATGAAGTCTGTTTGCTTTGTTTTTTAGATTCCACATATAAATGAAATCATATGGCATTTGTTTTTCTCTGACTTATTTCATTTAGCATAGTACCCTCTAGATCCATCCATGTTGTCACGAATGACATGATTTCATTTTTTTATGGCTCAGTAATGGCGCAGTGTGTGTGTGTGTGTACACACACACATACATATATTCTTATTTATTGACGGACACTTGGGTTGCTTTCATATCTTGGCTATTATAAATAATGCTTCAATATGTCTTTCACTTCCTTGGTTACATTTATTTCGAAGTATTTTATTCTTTTGGGTGCAGTTGTAAATTGAGTTTTCTTCATTTCTCTTTTTAAGATTTTAAGATTTTATTTGTCAGAGAGAAAGAGCGTGTGTGAGAGAGAGAGAGGGGAAGAAAGAGCGGAGGCAGAGGGAGAAGCAGGCTCCCCACAGTGCAAAGAGCCCGACATGGGACTTGATTGCAGGACCCTGGGATCATGAACTGAGCTGAAGGCAGACACTTAACTGAATGAGCAACCCAGGCGTCCTGTCCATTTCTCTTTCTACTACTTTGTTATCAGTGTATAGAAATGCAACAGATTTCTGTATATTGATTTTGTATCCTGCAACTTTATTGAATTCATTTATTCTAAGTTTTTCGGTGGAGTATTTAGGATTCTTTTCTTTCAATTCTTGATCACAGTTGGTACTGGAGTTTAATAGTACAGTAAGTAGTTCTTTATACCAACAGGTTATATGTTTTTGCTTCAGTTACCCAGTTTCACAATAAAATTTTTTTATAAGCTTTAGGTGAAGGAAATTAGAAGTATATCCAGCAATATATTCGTATCATATATATTGATTTAAATGGAAAATATTCCACTAATTTATCGATAATTGATTTAGTATAGTATATGCCCTATACCCTCAATTTCTTAACAAGCCGATTTGTAAAGCGTTCCTGAGGTACATTTATGTCCTTTAATAGTAATAAGACTTCTTTGTTCTTTCCACAAAAAAAATCGCTGGAAAAAAGTGTTTGCCAGGGAACCAGGAAATCTGGGTTGTAGTTCTGGCTCTAAAATTGACTATGTTATGTAATGTTTTGGGGATTTAGTTTGCTAACCCAAAACTTCTGTTTTGTCTGAGTCTTCATAAAATGTAGATGGAAGGAATATATCACTGCCATTGAAAAGTGCGAAATATGTTTGAGGAACTTGTTGGACGTTTACTAATATTCTTATTTCTTAGATGCTTGGCCAGAAGGGCTGCATGAAAGAAAGATGTTTCAAAGCCTTATCTTCCTCTTGTACTACTTCTGATGTAATTTATAGTTAAAAAAAAAAAAGTTTAATGATAAGAATTCTAAATTTTACCACTATTTTATTTTTGTTGGTAACCTAACCTTAAAAATTTAACATGTACTGTACTTGATTCATGTAGGCTGTTCAACAGGTTATTACTAACCTACGAATTGGGCAGATAGAACTTCGTTCTGAAGATTCTCCAGATATTTTGCCATACTCTCACGAAAGGCAAGTTGAAAAGCTAGTTGTTCCCCTAGGTGAAGAACTTGCAGCCATTCAAAAAGCATACATCCAGGTAAGCCATTTTTATTACTATTCAGGGTTTTGATAAGTGAACTATTAATGTCTTTATTTTATTTTGTAGAATCTGGCTGTGAGAATATGTAGTTGTATCCTTTTATATAATTAATATGTTGAAAAATTATTTGAAATTAAAGTGGAATGAGTACCATGTTTTATTTGTTAGTTATTTTAAAGAGGAAATACAAAACGATGGACCATTTCTAAAGCCAATAATAGCCTTATTTTTTAAAGTACACCTATTAATTACAGTATAAAACACACATACAAATTGCAGAGTATACAAAAACCTAAGTGTATATAGCTCAGTGAATTTTCACATAGGGAACACATTTATAACACATGTCCAGATTTAACCAGAAATTTCTTTGTAAGAAAATGTATTTTCAGTATTTTCCTCCTGGATCCCTTATATAGCAGTGATTCTCAACTGAAGGCAGTTTTGCCCACCTGGTGACATTTGGCAATGTCTTGATACATTTTTGGTTGTCATAACTGGAGGGGGTAGAGAGTAGACTTACTACTAGAATCTAATGTGTAGAGGCTAAGAATGCTGCTTAACATTCTGTAATGAACAAAAATAGTCCCCCAGGGGCGCCTGGGTGGCTCAGTCGTTAAGCGTCTGCTTTGGGCTCAGGTCATGATCCCAGCATTCTGGTATCAGGCCCTGCATCAGGCTCCCTGCTCAGCAGGAAGTCTGCTTCCCCCTCTCCCACTCCCCCTGCTTCTCCCACTTCCACCTCCCACTTCCTCCCTCCCACTTCCCTCTCTTGTTGCCTCTCTCTCTGTCAAATAAATAAATAAAATCTTAAAAAAAAAAAAATGTCCCCCAACAACAAAGGATTATCTAGGCCAAATGTCATTATTGTAGCTATTGAGAAATTGCTTAGCCAGTTATCAATTTCAGTGGGAAAAATTTGAGGTAACACACTGTTTTTCTATAGTTCATAATTACTGTCATGCTAGGAGAACACCTTGTTCTCGTATCTTCATTGTTACAGATTAAAGGTGCTTGCAAATTCTTTGACACTCCTCCCATGAAGAGATAAGATGCATTTCCTTTTCCCTCTAATCTAGACTGGCTCTGACTGACTTTGATCAACAGAATGTGATAAACCTCAAGTAAGCCATGATGAATCTCAGCTAAACCGTATTCAGGAGAAAGGAGGAGCCGGTAGATAGCTAGATATGGAGGGTGTAGACATATGGCTCCATTCAAGGCTCCATTCAAGGCTCTAGACATCAAAGAACAGAGATTAGCTGTCCCTGCAGTGCCCCGACAGAATTCCTTTTTATATTTAACATTTTATTTTGCAATAGTTTTAGACATTCAGGAAATATGCACAAATAGTATAGAGAGTTCCAGTGGGGAGATACTTTGAGACTACTCAAATATCCTGTTTCTCAGCATATTTTTCTGTCTAATTTTAGCATGCAATGATGGTTCTTGCCTGCTGTGGTTACTTCTGTTGGGTTTGCCTAATCACGGTGTCTCCTTTCTCTCAATTCTTTTATGTTTGTCAATTAGAATGCAGACCTGTTTCTTCCTTTCATTTATTAATTCAATTCTTTGTGTCAGTATAGACCAATAGATATTTTTTTTCCTATCTGCTTCTATCTAATACTGATATCAGTATGAATTTTTTTTCCTATCTGCTTCTATCTAATACTGATATCAGTATGAATTTTTTTGCTCAGATTGTTCCGGCTTTGGCCATTTATAGTTCCTTGTGTCCTTTAGACATGTACTTTGGCCTCACAAGATATTTTGTGCTCATTTAGTATTTCTCATGTCCCAGCCATGGAATCAACCATTTCTCCAAGGAATTCTTGTTACTTTTATGGAAGAATGGTATTTTGACCAAGATCTGTGTATTAGGTGTGTATTAAGTGGTGCTCATTGTTAATGTGGTATCTTGGCCTGAGCTCTCAGTGATGGGCTTGAATTCTTACCTGAAAAATTAGAATCATGAGCAAGTAAAATGGTTGTTTTAATTTATGATGTTTTCAAGTACTTTGCTATATAGGAATAGATAGCCAAAATATTCATCTATCATTTAACCTTTAATAAGTCTTTCTTAAAGAAAAGTTCTATAGGAATATGCTTTATTTTTGTTTTCAAATTATTTGTAACAAAAGTCTAAGCATTATTAATTTACGATATGCAAAGTATTTCCAGTAATCATTTCCTTTTTGATTAAATTTTTTTTATTTTAATATAGTTGGCACACAATGTTATAGTAGTTTTGTGTATACAGCATAATGATTTGACAAATTTATATGTCATGCTATGCTCACCACAAGTGTAGCTACCATCTGTCACCATATAACATTACTATATCATTGATTATATTCCTTATGCTGTGCCTTTTATTCCCGTGACTTACTCATTCCATGACTGGAAGCCTATATCTCCCACTCCCCTTCACCTATTTTGCCCATTTTCTCAACCTCCTCCCATCTGGCAACCATTACTTTGTCTCTGTATATATAGGTCTGATTCTGCTTTTTGTTTTCTTATTTGGTTTATTCATTTGGTTTTTTTTAGATTCCGCATATGAGCAAAATCCTCTGGTATTTGTCTTTCTCTGTCTCACTTATTTCACTAATAATACCCTCTAGGTCTACCCATGTTGTCACAAATGGCATGATTTCGTCCCCTTTTTGACTATGTAATATTCCATTGTGTATATGTATCTATATATACACACCACATTTTCCTTATCTATTTGTCTACTGATGGACACTTGGGTTGCTTTCATATCTTGGCTCTTGTAAATAATGCTGCAATAAACATAAGGTTACATATATCTTTTAAAGTTAGTGTTTTCATTTCCTTTGAGTAAATACATAGTAGTGGAATTATTGGGTCATATGGTAGTTCTAATTTTTTGAGGAACCTCCATACTCTTTTCCACAGTGGCTGTACCAATTTACATTCCCAGCAACACTGTATAAGGGTTCTTTTTCTCCGCATCTTCACCAACATTTGTTATTTCTCATCTTTTTGATTTGGCCATTCTGACAGGTGTGAGGTGATAACTCACTGTGGTGTTGATTTGCATTTCCCTGATGATGAGTGATGTTGAGCATCTTTTCTTGTCTGTTGGCCATCTATCTGTATATCGTCTTTGGAAAAACGTCTATTCAGGTCCTCTGCTCATTTTTTATTTATTTAATTTTTTAAAAGATTTTATTTATTAGAGAGAGTGTGCACAAGTGAGGGGAGGGGCAAGATGGAGAGGGAGAAGCTGACTCCCCATTGAGCAGGGAGCCCAACATGGGGCTCCATCCCAGGACCCTGGGATCATGACCCGAGCCAAAGGCAGCTGCTTAACTGACTGAGCCACCCAGGCACCACTCTGCTCATTTTTTAAATCAGATCTTTTTTGGTGTTGAATTGTGTAAGCTCTTCATATATTTTGGATATTAACCCCTTATCAGATATATCATTTGCAAGTATCTTCTCTAATTCAGTAGGTTGGCTTTTCATTTTGTCGATGGTTTCCTTTGTAATGCAGAGATTTTTATTTTTTCGATTTATTTTATTTATTTAATTAATCTTTTTAAGTAAACTCTTCACCCAATTTGGAGCTTGAACTCATGACCCCAAGATCAAGAGTCACATGCTCTACCAACTAAGCCAGGCATCTCCAGAAACTTTTTATTTTGATATAAAATATAATCATCTACTAAATACATTTTGTCATGATTAAAATCATTCCATTTATAAGGATGTAAAAATTATAATTTGTATAAACACATATAATAGGCATTTCATTTTATTGATGCATTGAGGTAATATGATCAGCAAAGCTGGAAGGGAGGAAAAATAGAACTCTACTAAAATAGCCCTATTTTAGGTGCCTGGATGGCACAGTCGTTGGGTGTCTGCCTTTGGCTCAGGGCGTGATCCCTGCAATCTGGGATCGAGTCCCACATCAGGCTCCTCCACTAGGAGCCTGCTTCTTCCTCTCCCACTCCCCCTGCTTGTGTTCCCTCTCTCGCTGGCTGTCTGTCTGTCAAATAAATAAATAAAATCTTTAAAAAAAATAGCCCTATTTTAGGAAAGAGAATTAGGCAAAAATTTAAACAGCTAATTCCATATTGCTGTACTAGGTCTTAATCTCTAGGTCTCTGTTTTCCTTCACTGTGCCATCAAGCTCAACCTGCATCAGGACCTTTTGTCTGTTATTTCCTCTGCCTGATATGTTCTCTCTTTAGCACTTATCATTTGATGTCAACGCAAATATTCCCTCTCTAGAGAGACCATCTGTGTTTACCTTAATTAATAGTGACCCCATTTCCCTCCAAAACTCTATAGCGTTACTGTGTTTTAGGTTCTTAAATGCATTTATTGTAATAGAAACTTTGTTCACTCCTTATTCTTTGCTTCCCTTCATTGGATGTAAACTTTATGAAAGTAGTGACTTCATTTGTCTCAGCTACAAATTCCCAGCCTTTGGGAAAATGCTTGACATATACTAGATGCTTAATAAGTATTTCTTGAAAGAATGAATCAACAAATCAATTTGAATATACTCAAGACATTTTAATTTAGTCGGCAAGACTACAAATATCTACCTATATGCCAGAATTTGTTCTTCATATTGAAGATGTAACAGTGAGAAATCAAAGGCCCTACATTCATTGTGCTTAGATTATAATGTGTGTAGGTTGGGGAGGGAGGGGAATTAAGAAATACACAGATAAACACATATGTTCTTAAATTATGGTTGGATCCAGTGGTTGCTTGTGCTGACTGTCCTATGGATGTTATCTGGGATAAATGTTAAGTACTTTTAAGTTTTTTTGTTATTTTGTGTGTTTACTTAAAAATTTATTTTAAGACAGGGGCGCCTGGTAGCGCAGTCGTTAAGCGTCTGCCTTCGGCTCAGGGCGTGATCCCCGCGTTCTGGGATCAAGCCCCACATCGGGCTCCTCCGCTTGGAGCGCTTCTTCCTCTCCCACTCCCCTGCTTGTGTTCCCTCTCTCGCTGGCTGTCTCTCTGTCACATAAATAAATAAAATCTTTAAAAACAAAAATTTATTTTAAGACAAACTTTAGTATATAACTTCTCTTTTAATATGTGAGAAAATGATTGTATTTGAAAGAGGACTTTTAAACTAAATTTCACTGAAATTTGCAGGTTTTGGAGGCATTTGCCCGTTCTTTGATTCAGAGGAATGTGTTGATGAGAAAGGATATCCCCAATCTAACAAAATACCAGATAATTTTGGCAAGAGATCAATTTAGGAAAAACCCATCTCCAAATATTGTGGTAGGTATTTTTAAATTAATTTTGAAGAGAGGCTAAGTTTTTATTTAAACCCAAGATAAAATGTAAATAATAATTGTTTTTTGATATATATTAGCTCACCAAGAATTTAGATACGATTTATATAGTTTATAAGAACCATGAAAAAAGTCTAGTGAAAATATGCTTTAATGCTTTGAATTAAGATAATTTTATCTTTTAACTTTTAATAAAGACCTGGTATTTTAGTTCATTTCTGTCAAAGTGCTGTGAGAGGGTAGAATATACTAACTTTTAGACCTAGAGCATTTAGTCTTAACTCTTGATACTAGAGGTTGGAGAAAGCATCATAGTAAGCTTCTTATTTCTAATCTTCCTAGGAAAAAAAATAGATGGATAGGAACATACCTATCAAGCTAGGTCCAAAGTCAGAAGAGATGCTCACAAGCAGGAAAGCACTGAGTCATTCTTTGAACTGAGAGGGAATGCATTTGCAAAAGAAGAGAGGCAATTGAATGAAGGTATAAAGGAGTCAGTGAACAAGCCAACATAGCTGAGGTAAAAGATTAAGGAAGTCAGATATGATAGTTAATCTAGGTTGTGAGCACTAAGAGTAGCTTTAAATGTTACACCAAGAAATGTAGACTTTATTGTGTAGTATCTAGGGAACCACTAAGGGAACCTCTTCTGTAAAATACAGTATATTATATTAGACTTTAATAGAATGTTTTAATTTCTGCTAGCCATTGAAGGTTCATTGAAATTTCAGGTAGTAAATCTAAACCTCTTGAACTTGATCTTACTGATGAGAGTTTGTATTTTGCAAAGAGGTGGTTTAGGTAATTGGGGTACCATTTAAGGACATTAATCACTACCCTGCAAACATTTAAAATGATTATTACTGATATTAAATGCTACTAAAGACATAAGGTAGAGAATAATAGTCTTTATCTTGAATAAAAGAAAAGAATTAAAATTTATTCTCAGTGGTCTCTTTTAAAAATTATCCTGTCTTATAGTTATACCTGTTGTATGCTCTCATAAAAGGAATATGTATTTCACTTTTCCTTGAGAGTAGTGGTTAAAAGCACAAGGACCCCGAGCCAGATTTCATGGGTTCAAATACTGGCTCTACAGCTTCCTCATGTATAAAATGGGCATAACTATAGAACCTACCTCCCAGATGTTGGGATTAAACGAGTTTGTGTGTAAGTAATGTGCTCAGAACAGTGTCTGGTCCTAGGACGGTGTCAGATGTTATTATGGCATGTGTAGTTGGTGTTAAATGTTAAATGTTAGTGTTAAACTGTCTGAGTAAATTTTGTTCTGGTGCCAGTAACATTTATGAGGATAGGCCATTATGTGATTTATTTTCCATTGTATCCCAAGTATCTACCTCTGTGCTTGATATGTAGTAGGTACTTGTTAAATAGTTCTGAAAGAACAAATGAATATATATACTGCTAATAATTTACCTAGGAAGAGAAACGGTATATGAAATATTTTTCTGCATCACTTATTCTCTTTAAGATGTATGTTTCGTATTGAATTAAAGAAAAAAAATTAAAAAGGGACAGATTTTAAAATGGAAAATACACTGGCACTATGTCCTATGACATTCAATAGGTGGACCTTGAATAGAGTGGTAAGTTTCACACAGAACATGTATCTTTATTTCTTCCTCTGGTTAAATTCGGTATGTGCTTATTTTTCTAGGGAATACAACAAGGCATAATTGAAGGAGAGTTTGCTATTTGTATTAGTTTATATCATGGTTATGAATTATTGCAGCAAATGGGAATGAGATCATTATATTTCTTCCTTTGTGGAATTATGGATGGAACTAAAGGTAAATTATATGAAATTATTTAAAGGAATAATGACATATTGTTATTTTGGTTAAACACATATTGAAGAGTTTGGGTTACTTAAAAATGCTTTATTTTAACAAGCAATAAAATAGGGGTGCCAGGCTGACTCAGTCAGTAGAGTGCGTAGCTCTTGATCTTGGGATCATGAGTTTGAGCCCTCCTTTGGGCCTAGAGAATATTTAAAAAAACAAAAACAAACAGAACAACAACAAAAACAACGAAGAGCAGTTAAATAGTTATGTAACAAATGATTACGCTTTTTTGTTTTTGATAAATTAGTGATAAAAAGCAAGCCATTCATTAATACAAATGTGAATGTGGAACTGGAAATAGTTGCTGGCTTTTATATTTAAATTAGAAAAATTTGTATTCATTACTAAAGTTTAATTTCTTTTTAATAATAAGTTGGATTAAGTTTGCTATTACATTTATTAATTTGGAAAATCTTTTCCTAATTTCTGAAGGAATGACTCGGGCAAAAAATGAACTTAGCCGAAATGAGGACTTCATGAAACTCTATAATCATCTAGAGTGCATGTTTGCACATACACGTGGTACTTCAGCAAATGGCTTTTCTACTATCCAAAAAGGTCTAGTTTTTCTTTTTAAATTTTGTATTATTTCTCTTTATCATATTGATTTTGAAATGTTGCTCCATTGATTCACGTGTCTATAATTATTTCTATAGCAATAGGTCTATTAAATGCTTAAAGATTTTATTCTTTAAGTTAGGATAAATATATATTCCAAGTTTATAAACTTTAAATTATAATAGATGTTAGTAGTAGTTGTTAGTGAAAATTCTCAGAACTACCAAAAACTGATTTATAGCTTAACTAAATACATATTTTTCCCTTCTGCTTTGCTGCTGATTTCCTTTGGATTCTCTTTCAGAATGAAATTATAATAAAAATTCAGGGGCGCCTGGGTGGCTCAGTCAGTTGAGCATCTGACTCTTGATTTCGGCTCAGGTCATGATCTCAGGGTTGTGAGATTGAGCCCCACATTGGGCTTCACACTCAGTGGGGAATCTGCTGGAGATTCTCTCTCTCCCTCTTCACCCCATAAATAAATAAAATAAATCTTTAAAGAAAATTTCAAGGTTTATTTTATTTAGGGCTTATGTGCCACACAGATGCTACTTACTATTTAAATAAACAGAAAAAAATTAAGTTTACAAATCTATTTTGAAGATTTTATTTATTTGAGAGAGAGAGAGTGTGAGCATGAGTTGTGGGAGAGGCAGAGTTAGAAGCAGACTCCCCGCTGAGCGGAGAGACAGACGCAGGGCTTGATCCCAAGACCCCGAGATCATGACCTGAGCTGAAAGCAGATGCTTGACTGACTGAGCCACCTAGGCACCCCAAGAAATCTATTTTGAAAAGGATAATTAAAATACATTAATGTAATTGAATGGAAAATATATAACGATTTTTTGGTGTTTTTGTTGCAGGAGATAAAAAAAAATTTTTCTATAGTCATCCGAAGTTAAAGAAATTAGAAGAAGTTGTAGTTGAGCACTTCAAGTCATGGAATAGTAAGTCATGTTTGTAGCTTCAAGGCGAGACAAAGTTGCTGAAAGAGCTAAAACTCTGACCCATTAGTTTTTGCTTACACTTTATGGAGAAGATGGGCTTTTACTTACTGGGATAATAAACCTAAGGAAAAAAAGCTTTAAGAAATTTTGGGAGAGTGGGACAAGGGAAATGGTGGGAATGCGAAGAATAAGGTATTCTATGAAAAAGAAAATAAGTCTGGGGCAATAGAAGGTAAGCAGACAGTAAAGCAATATACAATATAATGGTGGGGAAAAGTAAAGCAGGTAAGGACATAGTCATGGAGGAGTGCTGTTTTATATAGGGTGTTAGAGAAAGCCTGTCTCTAGGGTGATGTTTGAGCTGTTACCTGATGGAAGTGAGGGAGAAAGCCTTGTAGATTTTTGGGGGGTGATCATACCAGGCAGAACTAATAGTAGATTCAAAGTCCCTGAGGCAATGGGGTGTTTGATATGATTAAGGATCAGTAAACAAACCAATGCTGCTGGAGTAATGTAATGAGGGTAAGAGTGGTTTAGGTGAAGATTGAAGAGGTGGCCAGGGACCAGATCATATATGGCTTGTAGACCAAGTCAAGACTTTGGTTTTTATTCTATAAATGTTTATGCTTTGTGAAACCATTGTAGGGACATTTAGAGCAGTAGAGTGATGTGATCTGACTTACATTTTTAAAAGATCACTCTGGTAGCTTTTGCTGAGTGTACACATTAGCCACTTAGGGGACTATTGTTACAGTTTAAGAAGATAACAGATGATGGTGGCTTGTACCAGGAAAATAGTAGTGTAGGTTCTAAGTGATTATAGATTCTAGATATATTTTGAATTTGGGGCCAACAGTATTTGGTGATAGATTAGACATAGGATATGAGGGAAAAAAAAGAATCCCATGAGAGAGAGAGAGAGAGAGAGAGAGAGAGAGAGTGTGTGTGTGTGTGTGTGTGTGTGTGTGTATGTTTTGAATAATTATATGAGCAAAGAAAAAAGTTAAGAACAGCATACAGAAGAAAGAGTAAACACATTTAGATGCTTTTGAGATATCTAGGTGGAGATGTGTAAGCACTGAATAAGTGAATCTGGATCTCAGGAGAATGGTCTGGGATTTTTTTTTTTTTTTTTAAGTCAGAGAGAGAGAGAGCGCGTGCGGGCGCAAGGAGGGGGAACAGCAGGCAGAGGAAGAAGCAGGCTCCCCGCTGAGCAAGGAGCAGGACTCGATCCCAGGACCTTAAGATTATGACATGAGTGGAAGGCAGCTGCTTGACCGGCTGAGCCACCCAGGCATCCCTGGGCTGTTTTTAATCTCTTAACATATATATGAATACACTTTGAAATCACAGCATGAAGGTGATATTTAAAGTTTCAAGAATGGTTATGATCACATTACCAGGAATACAGTTTAGAGACGAGAGGACCCAGACTGTAGTCCTGAAGAATACCAACATTTAAACTTTGGAGGAGGGGTGACTGCCTGGCTCAGCTGGTGGAGCATGTGACTCTTGATCTTGGGTTTGTGAGTTTGAGCACCACATTAGGTGTAGGGGTTACTTAAAAATAAAATCTTAAAAAAAGAAAGGAAAAAAGCCACAAAGGAGGTTGAGAAAGAAACTGGACAAGTGAATGGCAGAGAAGCTGAGGGAAGAGACTATTTTAGCAGGAAGGAGTGTACTGTGTTAGATGCTGCTGAGAGGTGTGGTAAAGTGAACTAAAAAGTGAGCATTGATTTGTCAATATGGAAGTTATTAAGACTTTGGCAGAGGTCGTTCAGTAGAATGAAGGTAGAAAGGCAGGCTGTAGCTGGTTGAAGGTGATAAGCTTTGCATTGAAAGTACCAGTTGGTCAGGAGTTGGTCAGATGTAGAGGCTTGATAATTCAAAGGATGTTTACCTAGAATAATTTTCTTTGCAACAGCTCTTGCTTTTCCTTAGGTATTGTGAATTAACTTTGCATGTGTTAAGTCATTTAATTCGTAGGGCCGTTATGAAGACTAAATGAGTTCATATATAAAATGCTTCATATAGTCCCTGGCATGCACATAAAGATAAATATAATAGAAATCATGGGAAAGCTTAAAAATAAAAGAAGACATACAAAAAACCCATACAATATTCAATTATTAACAATTGCTATGTGCAAGTCTGTATACTTTATATTCCACTCATTTTAGATATGAAAATATTAAAGCTTAAAGGGATTAACTGTCATGGTTATACATCACCCAGAGAGGTAAGTGGCCACCCTCAAAGATCATATTCTTACTTGTGGATTCTGCTGCCTCCCAAGCACAGAGACCTTGAGATCAGCTTTGTGATTGACTGTAGGATGTATTCTCTAGTTCTCCTTGGAGAATTTGAAAGTATCATAGATTTGGGGACAGAATCCCATGGCCTGGATTGAAAGAGTGCTTTTAGTGGACAATAAGAAAAGGAAATATTTATGAAATTAGTGGGAGCACTGCAGTTCTGTGATTCTGACTTGGAAGGTAAGGGGGAATAACCGGCATCAGGCATGAATTGAAGGACTGGTTAAAAGTGATACAGGTAATTTTTACTTGATTTGTTTAGGATTTTATTATGACAGCCAATGAGAGGTAGGGAGCCAAGAATACTAAAATTCCTAGAGTAGGTAGGAGGAAAACCAGCAAAGCTTTTAGATGTCTTGAATTACTTTTTTGAAAGAAATTCATTAGTATATAGTTTCAGGGTTGTCTTGAAGTAGTTCTTGGGTATATGCTTTTAAAAATGTAATTAAAGTATTTTTTTGTTATATAGCTCAAAACACCTCTGCAAAGAAATGTGATGAGACCAGAGTTATGATCTTCTCTTCATTTCGAGATAGTGTTCAAGAAATCGCAGAAATGCTTTTACAGCATCAGCCAGTTATTAGAGTGATGACTTTTGTTGGCCATGCCTCAGGGAAAAGCATGAAGGGATTTACCCAGAAGGAGCAATTGGAGGTAATTATTTTTGGAGATGATGAAAACTAAAATAAAATTGATTAGCTTTGTACTTACACTCTTTTGTTTTAACTCATTGGTCAAACAGCTTTTTATTTATTTATTTATTTATTTATTCTTAAAGATTTTATTTATTTATTTGACAGAGAGAGAGACAGCCAGTGAGAGAGGGAACACAAGCAGGGGGACTGGGAGAGGAAGAAGCAGTCACAGCAGAGGAGCCTGATGTGGGGCTCGATCTCATAACGCCGGGATCACGCCCTGAGCCGAAGGCAGACGCTTAACCGCCGTGCCACCCAGGCGCCCCTAAACAGCTACTTTTTAAAAATAATTTTGTAGTAGACATGCAAATAAACATAGGCATATTTTGAAAGATCAAAAATGTGGTTTTTGTGGTTTCAAGACTTTTTTTCAAGTAAGGTAGGTTATAGTGGTTAAGCAGAAAGGCTCTGAAATCATACTAGGTAGGTTGGAATCCTGGCCCTACCACTTACAAATTTCTTTACTTCTTGTGCCTCAGTTTTCCTTATCTGTGTACATAGTTCTTATAGTTGTTGTGAGCATTAAATGAAATCATACTGTAGAGCTTTCAGTAAATGTTTACTTTTGTTTTTTTAAGTCATGTTAGTTATATATTCTAAAGAAATAATGAGCTTATTTCTTTTTTCTATTATTTAAAAATCTTAAGAATATGGTTGGGGAGATTCCTGAGTGGCTCGGTTGGTTAAGCATCTGACTCTTGATCTCAGTTCAGGTCCTGATCTCAGGGTTGTGAGATCAAGCTCTGCACTGGGCTCCATGCTGGGTGTGGAGTCTACAAAAAAAAAAGAAAAGGAAAGAATAAAAGAAAAAAAAAAGGAACATATAAAAATATAGCCAGGGGTGCCTGGGTGGCTCAATCAGTTAAGCTTCTGACTCTTGATTTTGGTTCAGGTCATGCTCTTGGTCATGAGATCGAGACCCATGTGGGGCTCTGTGCTGGGCATGGAGTCTCTCTCTCCCTCTAGCACCATGCCCACCCCACCTGCCCTGGTCCCCAACCCCATATGCTCTCTCTCTTGAAAAAAAAAAAAAAAAAAGGAGTCGGAGGAAACCATTTATCCATTTATGCTCTGAATAAGAGTCATAAGTTTTCTAAGTACTGTAAATTTTTTTTTTTTTTTTTTTGGAAATTTCAGACTTTTTTTTTTCCCTAAACCGTATACAAGTTTTTGCAGGTTAGCTGTAGGTCTGCATTTGAATAGTCACTGACAATCAGGTGTGTCTTCAATATCTAATTATTTTTGACAGATCTTGATTTTGTAAACATTAGTAGGAGGAATCCTATTCTTTAAATGTCTTTTATACCAGTCCTCATTGCACTCAGAAGAGTCTGTTTAAGCTGATTGTATCTGGTGAGGACAGTCTAAGGTTTTCCTGAGTCTGCAAGAGAATACCTGTGCCCATCTCAAATCTGATTATATGTATTTTAAAAGGTTCAGATACCTAGCAGGCTATTATTACTACTCTTACATTTATATATGAATGAAAAATGAAGTGGATTTTTGCCTAGGGTGTTAAGCATTTTGAAATACTAACGGTACCCAGCCTAATCTCTGGCCAGTTTTGATATTACCTAAAATCATTATTTGCTGAGTTTGTCAGGTGCTATAAGAAACCTCATTGATTTTATATTGATTTTGTCCTTTCCTCACTTATATCAATAATATTTTTATGTAGGCCAAAGTAACAACCCTTTCTATTACTCCTGACATAATTGCTTTCCTAAGATCAGTTTTATTCTAAAACTTCTGTGCAAACAGTTGTAATTAAATTATTCATTTATTTAGAAACGGGAGATGAAGTCAGGGAGGAAGTAGGGGGCCAGATCCTTTAGGACTTTAAGTCATTTCCATTTTTTTAAAAAAGTTTTTCTTTAAATTTCAGTTAGTTAACATAGAGTGAAATAGTAGTTTTACAATATGGTGATTCAGCACTTCCATGTAACACCCAGTGCTCATCACACAAGTGCCCTCCTTTATCCCCATCACTTATTTTAGCCATCCTCCTACCAGCCCCCCCTCTGGTAACCATCTGTTGTTCTCTATAGTTAAGAGTCTGTTTCTTGGTTTGCCTCTCTTTCTCTTTTCTCCCCCTTTGGTCATTTTTGTTTTGTTTTGTTTTTTTAAAGATTTTTTTAATTTATTTGAGAGAGAGAGAGAGTGAGTGTGAGAGCAAGCCGGGGGAGGTAGAGGGACAAAGAGACTCCTCACTGAGCTCAGATCCTAATGCAGGGGTCAATCTCAGGACCCTGAGATCATGACTTGAGCCAAAATCAAGAGTCAGACGTTTAACCGACTAAGCCACCCAGGTCTTCCTCATTTTTGCTTCTTAAGTTCCACATATGAGTGAAATCATAATGGCATATGTCTTTCTCTGACTGACTTATTTCACATAGCATAATACTCTCTAGCTCCATCCGTGTCCCTGCAAATGGAAAGATTTCATTATCTTTTATGGATGAGTAGTATTTCATTGTATATATATACCACCTCTTCTTTATCCATTTTTTAGTCAATAGACAACACTTGGGCAATTTCCATAATTTGGTTATGATAGTTAATGCTGCCATAAACATAGGGATACATGTATCCCTTTGAATTATTATTTTTGTATTCTTTGGGTAAATACCTAGTAGTGCAATTGCTGGGTCATAGGGTAGTTCTATTTTTAACTTTTTTTTTTTTTTTAAGATTTTATTTATTTATTTGACAGAGAGAGACAACCAGCGAGAGAGGGAACACAGGCAGGGGGAGTGGGAGAGGAGGAAGCAGGCTCCCAGCAGAGGAGCCTGATGTGGAGCTAGATCCCAGAACTCCGGAATCACGCCTGAGCCAAAGGCAGACGCTTAACGACTGCGCCACCCAGGCGCCCCTATTTTTAACTTTTTGAGGAACCTCCATACCGTTTTCCACAGTGACTATATCAGTTTGCATTCCCACCAACAATTCACCAGTGTTCCTTTTTCTCCTCATCCTGGTCAATACCTGTTGTCTCTTGTATTGTTGACTTTAGCTATTCTGACAGGTGTGAGGTGATATCTCATCGTAGTTTTGATTTATATTTTTCTGATGGTCAGTGATGTTGAGCATATTTTCTTGTATCTGTTTGCCATCTAGATGTCTTCTTTGGACATGTCTATTCATGTTTTCTGCCCATTTTTTAATTGGATTGTTCATTTTCTGGGTGTTGAGTTTGATTTGTAGTTCTTTGTAGATTTTGGATACTAACACTTTATCAGCTATGTTATTTGAAAATATCTTCCCCCATTCCATGGGTTGCCTTTTAGTTTTGTTGATTGTTTCCTTTGCTATGCAGAAGCTTTTTATTTTGATGTAGTCCCAATAGTTTATTTTTGCTTTTATTTCCCTTGCCTCAGAAGTAGTTGCTACAGCCAGTGTCAAAGAACACTGTATTCTCCTCTTGGTTTCAAGTCTCACATTTAGGTCTTTCATAAATTTTGAATTATTTTTGTGTATGGTATAAAAAAGTGGTCCAGTTTCACTCTTCTGCATGTTGCTGTCCTGTGGTCCAACACCATTTGTTGAAAAGACTGTCTTTTTCCCGTTGGATATTCTTTCCTGCTTTGTCAAGTTTTAATTGACCGTATAGTTCTGGGTTTATTTCTGGGTTTTCTATTCTGTTCCATTGATCTCTTGTCCTATTTTTGCGCCAGTACCATACTGTTTTGATCACTACAACCTTGTAATTTAACTTGAAGTCCATAATTGTGATGCCTCCAACTTTGCTTTTATTTTTCAGGATTGCTTTGGCTATTGGGGTCTTTCGTGGCTCCATACAAATTTTAGGGTGGTTTGTTTTAGCTCTGTGAAAAATGCTGTTGGTATTTTTATAGGGATTGCATTAAATGTATAGATTGCTTTGGGTAGTATACACATTTTAACAATCTTTGTTTTTCTAATCCATGAGCATGGAATGTTTTTCTATTTCTTTGTGTCAGCTTCAGTTTCTTTCATCAGTGTTTAATAGTTTTTAGAGTACAGGTCTTCTTTTCACCTCTTTGGTTAGATTTATTCTTAGGTATCTTATGGTTTTGCTGCAGTTGTAAATGGGACTGATTCTTAATTTCTCTTTTTGTTGCTTCATTATTGGTGTATGGAAATGCAACAGATTTCTGTACATTGACTTTGTATCCTACAACTTCCCTGATTTTATCAGTTCTACCAGTTTTTTGGTGTAGTTTTTGGCATTTCTATATAGAGTATCATGTTGTCTGCATACAGTAGTTTGACTTTTTCCTTGCCAATTTGGATGCCCTTTATTTCGTTGTTGTTGTTAGACATCTGATTGCTAAGGCTAGGACTTCCAATAGTATGTTAAATAACAGGGACGAGAGTGGACATCGCTGTCTTGTTTCTGACCATAGAGGAAAAGCTCTCAATTTTTTCCCATTGAGGATAATATTAGCTGTGGGTTTTTCATAGATGGCATTTATTATGTTGAGGTATGTTCCTTATAAACCTATGTTGTTGAGGGTTTTTATCATCATTGGGTGTTGTACTTCATCTTCTTTGTCAAATGCCTTTTCTGCATCTATTGAAAGGATCATATAGTTCTTATCCTTTCTTTCATTAATGTGGTGTCTCATGTTGATTGATTTGCAAATATTGAGACACCCTTGCAAGCAGGAATAAATCTCACTTGGTCGTGGTGAATGGTTTTTTAAATGTATTTTTGGATTTGGTTTGCTAATATTTTATTGAGAATTTTTGCATCCATGTTCATCAGGTATATTGGCCTGTTCTCTTTTTTAGTGGAGTCTTTATCTGGTTTTAGTATCAGTGTAATGCTGGACTCATAGAATGAATTTGGAAGTTTTCCTTCCTTTTCTGTTTTTTGGAATAGTTTGAAAAGAATAGGTGTTCACTCTTCTTTAAATGTTTGGTAGAATTTGCCTGTGAAGCCATCTAGCCCCGAACTTTTGTATCTTGGGAGATTTTTGATTACTGATTCAGCTTCTTTGCTGGTTATCAGTCTATTCAAGTTTTCTATTTCTTCCTGTTTCAGTTTTGGTAATTTATATGTTTCTCGGAATTTATCCATTTCTTCCAAGTTGTCCAATTTGTTGGCCTATGGTTTTGCATAATACTCCCTTGTAATTATTAGTATTTCTATGGCGGTGTTTGTTATTTCTCCTCTTTTTTTTTTTTAAAGATTTTATTTATTTATTTGACAGAGATAGAGACAGCCAGCGAGAGAGGGAACACAAGCAGGGGGAGTGGGAGAGGAAGAGGCAGGCTCATAGCAGAGGAGCCTGATGTGGGGCTCGATCCCATAACGCTGGGATCACGCCCTGAGCCGAAGGCAGACGCTTAACCGCTGTGCCACCCAGGCGCCCCTATTTCTCCTCTTTTATTCATGATTTATTTGGGTCCTTTCTCTTTTCTTTTTGACAAGTCTGGCTAGAGGTTTATTACTTTTATTGATTTATTTTTTTTTAAGTTTCTACATCATTTATTTCTGCTCTAATCTTTATTATTTCCTTCCTTCTGGCTTTAGGCTTCTTTTGTTCTTTTTCTAGCTCCTTTAGGTGTAAGGTTAGGTTGTTTATATGAGATTTTTTCCTTGCTTTTTGAGATAGGCCTGTATTGCTATATACTTCCCTCTTATGACTGCTTTTGCTGCATCCTGAAGATTTTGGACTGTTTGTTGTGTTTTCATTTTCATTTGTTTCTATGTATTTTTGTTTTTATTTCTTTGATTTCCTGGTTGACCCATTCATTGTTTAGTAGCATGTTGTTTACTCACCATGTATTTGTGGTCTTTTCAGATTTTTTCTTGTGGTTGACTTCTGGTTTCATAGCATTGTGGTCAGAAGAGGTGCATGGTGTGATTTCAGTCTTTTTGTATTTGTTGAGGTCTCTCTCTTTTTAAAGATTTTATTTATTTATTTATTTGAAAGAGAAAAAGAGAGCGAGAAGAGAGCATGAGTGGTGGGGGGAAGGGGTGGAGGGAGAGGGAGAAGTAAACTCCCCGCTGAGCAGGGAGCCTGATCTGGAGCTGGATCCCAGAACCTGGGATCATGACCTGAGCCAAAGGCAGACGCTTAACCAACTCAGCCACCTGGGTACCCCTGTTTAGGCCTCTTTTGTGATCTACTATGTGATCTGTTCTGGAGAATGTTCCATGTGCACTTGAAAAGAATGTGTATTCTGCTGTTTCAGGACAGAAAGTTCTGAATATTTTGTTAATTCCGTCTGGTCCAGTGTGTCATTCAAAGCCATTTCCTTTTTTATATTCTGTTTAGATGATCTGTCTGTTGATGTAAGTGGGGTATTTCCATTTTAATAACTTTAGCTTGTACTCTGGGTGAGATTGGAAAGTAAGACCTTGGAGAGTTTGAAGCAGAGGAGGGTCATGACCTAGTTTACATTTTTTACAAAATCACACCAGTTGCTATCTTAAGAAAGTATAGTGGACTAAGTGTGCAAACAGGAAGACCGATTGGAAAGTCTTATTGCAATACCAAGCTAAAGATGATGGTGGCTTAGACTAGAGTGGTAGCAGGGAAAGTTGTGAGAAAGGTTGGATTCTGGATATATTTTTGAGGGTCAAGCTGAGGGGATTTATTGGCAAATTAGAGTGGGTTATGAGATTCAGGAGTGTGAAGGCTGACTCCAAGGATGACTCCAGGCATTTGGCCGGAAAAACTGAAAAGAGTTGCTATTAAGGAAGATAGACAAGACTTCAGGAAAAGGAGATTTTGGAGAGAAATATCAGGGGTTTGGTTCTAGGTGAGCTAACTTTGGCATGTCTATGAGATTAGTGTTTTTCTGACTGAAAATTGATGGAGGACTAGTTTATTTCCTCTTAGTATATCACAGACAGATACTTTTGAACATTACAATAATATTAAAAAAAAGTAAAATTAATGAAAACAATGTTCATGGCCAAATTTTTTTATTAAAGCCAACAAATGTAGTATTGCTCTGTCAAGTTTCTAAACACTTACTCTTAATTTTTGTAGTTATGTTATTGTTGTTGGCTGGTAATAGTCTGTGAATCACACCAGTAATAAACAGTTTGTGAACTATACTTTGAGTAGCATTGTTTTATTTTTTAAATTTTTAAATTTTATCCTTTTAAGATTTTTATTTATTTATTTGAAAGAGAGAGAGAGCAACCATGAGATGGTGGGAGGGGTGGGGAGGGGGGAAGCAGACACCCTGCTGAGCAGGGAGCTCCGTGACAGACTTGATAACAAGACCGTGGGATTATGACCTGAGCCGAAGGCAGACGCTTAACCAACTGAGCCACCCAGGTGCCCCTGAGTAGCACTTTTTTAAACATCAAGTAGAGATGTTGAATAAACAGTCGAATATATAAATCTTGAAGTTTATTAACATGTGTACCTTATACATGGGAGATATGCAGGGAAAAATGTGTAACTTCCTAAGGTGGCTTAGAATTGACTTAAATACCATATTAATAGGGAAAGGAGAGGAGGAAGATAGGCTTCCTAGGAGAGAGAGTAATTGATTTTTGGGAAAGATGAATGGGCCCTTAGAAGAATAGAAGGGAGGTGTGATAGTTTGTAACCAGGTTTGGCTGTTGGGATGGCTTTTAGTCTCTCTCCTGTGATGAGTCTGTTTTTTCTGATTGATGAAAATCTGGGGGAGACAGATTTATGACAATTGAATTCCTTCTGTTTTTGGACAGATAAGGGGGAGAGGAAGCCTCTCCCTGCTTTTACAGTTTTTCAGGTTTCTACAGCTCAAAATAATCAGTGCATCAAAACAGCATATTTTGGGGCAGCATGTCCTAAACTCCCACAGTCATATTTTGGGATGGCATATTCTGCTACCCTTCATTGGAATGGCAGTATAGATGGTAAGATAGGAATTTTAGGAGTAATAAAAATTTTACTTTAGATAGACCTAACAATAAATTTAGGTCTAAGATATGATTAGCAGTAATTGCTCTGGGCTGTTTACATGCCCATGACCCTTTAGTGACACTATATAATATCTGGGGTTTCTCTTTTATGTGTAAACTTAGCAAACCTGTTTGGCATCACAAGCATTATGAAGGCAAAGACGTTAGGACTGCACTTTGCATTTTACCACTGTCTGTTTTGGTATATATTGCCATTTTGGTATTTCTTTTCCTATTCCATAGTATCCTGAATTCTGATTTGTAATCTGATCTCACCATTTTGGGGTGAATGGAAAAAGTGTGCTTTGATTTACAAGTCTCTTACATTTGTATTTGGTTATTTTTAAATCATTTTTATTTTAGGTTGTGAAACAGTTTCGTAGTGGTGGTTATAATACATTGGTTTCTACTTGTGTTGGTGAAGAAGGTTTGGATATAGGAGAAGTTGATCTTATAATATGTTTTGATGCCCAGAAGAGCCCAATTCGTCTTGTACAACGAATGGGTAGAACTGGCCGCAGACGTCAAGGCAGAATTGTTGTTATCCTTGCTGAAGGACGAGAAGAACGTGTAAGTAGACTTGTAGAAAAATGATCTGATAATTGAAATTTGAGAGATGTAGCTTAAGATAAATATCAGTTTGTTAACATTCAAAGTCCAAGCAGTCTATAGGAAATTGTGGTTGCTTTTTTCCCCCTACTTTGTAGTAGATTCTGAGTATTCTTTTCTTGGAATTAGGAGAATTTTTAACTGGATTCAGTTTTGTAATTTTATCCATATAAAGAAACACATTTTTCTACTTCAGTATTAATTTAGAGATACTTAGTTAGCAAAAATCAATACATATTATTATTTTTTTAAATCTTTGAGAGGTCTTTAGCTTTTTTTTTTTTTGAAGATTTTATTTATTTATTTGAGAGAGAGATAGTGAGAGAGAGCACAAGTGGGGGGAGAGGGAGAAGAAGGCTTCCCACTGAGCAGGGACCTCTAAGGGGCGGGGCTGGGCAAGGAGGCTCAATTCAAGGACCCCAGGATCAGGACCTGAGCAGAAGGCAGATGCATAACCGACTAAGCCACCCATGTGCCCCTCGGTATCTATTTTGTTTTACTATTTCCCTGTGTTTCTAAGGCCTGTTTTTTGTTCTTAGTTTAGTTTTTTTCTTGTNGGGAGTGGGAGAGGAAGAAGCAGGCTCATATCAGAGGAGCCTGATGTGGGGCTCGATCCCATAAAGCCGGGATCACGCCCTGAGCCGAAGGCAGACGCTTAACCGCTGTGCTACCCAGGCGCCCCTTTTCTTGTATTTTTAAATACAGTGAACTGAGAATGGTTTTTACATTTTAAACCCAACTAGTCAACCAACCAACAACAATATGTGCCGGAGATATTATGTCACCTAAAATATTTACTTCCTGGCCCTTTATGGAAAAGTTTGTTGATGCCTATACAGAGTGATAAGGATCTTAAATTATATTCATACTTTGCTACAATCTTGAGTGACAGAACTTTCTGGAATATGATGTTATACCTAATATTATTTTGTTTGTTACACTAAAGTTATTAACTAACTTTTGTAACTCAGTGGGACTATTTCCTTGGGCAAATACGTAGGTTCATATTAAAGATTTTTTCATTAATTATGGCAGTTATAAAAAATTGATTTAAAATGTTTTATAGACACTTTAAATATCATCTTGAAAAATGAATTTTTCCCGATACTTTTCATGTGATTATAGCATATTATGTAACATTCGTTTTATCTGTAAAATGATTCCAGTAAATTAAATATCTGGCAATTTGTAAAAATCTATGTACTATCAATGAGTGGAATTAGGTTCTAACTGTATTACCTTAGGCAAACCACCTAACTTGTATATTCAGATGCTTATCTTATCTGTAAAATAATCATAATGGCCCACATTTAATGAGTACCTACTCTCCTGGGCGGTGTTCTAAGTACATCAGTTGCATTATTTCATTTAATCCTGTATGGGGATTAATGCTTTTCTTGTATACAGTAAAGAAATCCAAAGCGTAGAGAGAAGTAACAAGACGGAATACGGGAATAGTATTAAAAAAAAAAGCAATTTACACTTATTTATATAAATATTCACCTTATTCAGAAATAGATCCTAAATAAAAGATAGATTTCCTTTGTGCAATATAGTTATGAAGGTAGGCTTTATAATACTAGAATTGAACTGATTTTCAAGAGTTAATTGAACAGGTCTCAAATTTAAGTTAACAGGTATTCTCAGAGTTTAATTTACTGTTTATAATAAATCCAAATAAATATAATAACTTGTTATGGCTAAGTGACTATTATAGATATAATGTAATATGACATTTTTCTTTGCAGACTTATAATCAAAGTCAGTCCAACAAAAGAAGTATTTATAAAGCTATTTCAGGTAACAGGCAGGTACTTCATTTTTACCAAGGAAGTCCACGAATGGTTCCTGTTGGAATCAATCCAGAATTACACAAAATGTTCATCACATGTGGTGTCTATGAATCAGAGAAGCCTCGGAACTTGCAGCGGAAGTCCTCGAACTTTTCCTATAAGAATGGTAAATACAAAACTTTGCATTTGAGCCATGCATTTTTTTTCCTGTTGTTAGTTAGCAGGCCATATGTTGATATATTTCCTTTTTGAGAAAGTCCTTTTTTGAGAAACATTCTAGGATGTTATGGGTGTTGCAAAGAATAAGAGATTATTCCTGTAGCGAAGGAAAGGAGATAATGACAGAACAGAGTGAGAAACTCACTCTTGGGAACACTCTGCGGCTCCTGCGAATCCCTGTGGGTTTCTTCGCAGTGCAGCTCCTCTCAGCCTCAACTTTGCCATAGCTTCTGCTGGTCTGCAAATCCTGGGGATCATCCTGACACTGCTTGGCTGGGTGAATGCTCTGGTGTCCTGTGCCCTGCCCCCGTGGAAGGTGACCGCCTTCATCAGCAACAACCTCATCATGGCCCAGGTGGTGTGGGAGGGGCTGTGGATGTCCTGCATGGTTCAGAGCACAGGTCAGGTGCAATGCAAGGTGTATGACTCCCTGCTGGCACTGCCCCAGGACCTGCAGGCTGCCCGTGCCCTCTGCGTCATTGCCCTTCTGTTGGCCCTGCTTGGGCTGCTGGTCTACCTTGCAGGAGCCAAGTGTACCGCCTGTGTGGAGGACAAGGACTCCAAGGCCTGTCTGGTGCTAGTCTCTGAGATCATCTGTGTCATCTCAGGGGTCCTGATCCTGATCCCCATCTGCTGGACGGCTCACGCCATCATCTGGGACTTCTACAACCCCCAGGTGTCGGATGTCCAAATGCGGGAGCTGGGAGCCTCCCTCTACTTGGGCTGGGCAGCCTCCGGCCTTTTGTTGCTGGGCAGGGGGCTCCCAGGGCTCGAGCCGTTATATGGCCCGATACTCGGCGTCCGCCGCACATGCCACCCCTCAGGGTGCCCCTGAGTACCTACTAAGAATTATGTCTGATTCTGGTAGGGAAATGGAGACTCCCTTGACCGTGGAGCCTAACCCTCTGAACTGGAGACATCGAGATGGTGATCCAGACAGCTTGGGGATTGTTTTTATCTTTTTTGCTTTTTGGGGGAGGGGTATTTTTAAAATGCATTT
>NC_048237.1:21358193-21359743 GCF_002007445.2 Ailuropoda melanoleuca
AAAAAAAAAAGCAATTTACACTTATTTATATAAATATTCACCTTATTCAGAAATAGATCCTAAATAAAAGATAGATTTCCTTTGTGCAATATAGTTATGAAGGTAGGCTTTATAATACTAGATTTGAACTGATTTTCAAGAGTTAATTGAACAGGTCTCAAATTTAAGTTAACAGGTATTCTCAGAGTTTAATTTACTGTTTATAATAAATCCAAATAAATATAATAACTTGTTATGGCTAAGTGACTATTATAGATATAATGTAATATGACATTTTTCTTTGCAGACTTATAATCAAAGTCAGTCCAACAAAAGAAGTATTTATAAAGCTATTTCAGGTAACAGGCAGGTACTTCATTTTTACCAAGGAAGTCCACGAATGGTTCCTGTTGGAATCAATCCAGAATTACACAAAATGTTCATCACATGTGGTGTCTATGAATCAGAGAAGCCTCGGAACTTGCAGCGGAAGTCCTCGAACTTTTCCTATAAGAATGGTAAATACAAAACTTTGCATTTGAGCCATGCATTTTTTTTCCTGTTGTTAGTTAGCAGGCCATATGTTGATATATTTCCTTTTTGAGAAAGTCCTTTTTTGAGAAACATTCTAGGATGTTATGGGTGTTGCAAAGAATAAGAGATTATTCCTGTAGCGAAGGAAAGGAGATAATGACAGAACAGAGTGAGAAACTCACTCTTGGGAACACTCTGCGGCTCCTGCGAATCCCTGTGGGTTTCTTCGCAGTGCAGCTCCTCTCAGCCTCAACTTTGCCATAGCTTCTGCTGGTCTGCAAATCCTGGGGATCATCCTGACACTGCTTGGCTGGGTGAATGCTCTGGTGTCCTGTGCCCTGCCCCCGTGGAAGGTGACCGCCTTCATCAGCAACAACCTCATCATGGCCCAGGTGGTGTGGGAGGGGCTGTGGATGTCCTGCATGGTTCAGAGCACAGGTCAGGTGCAATGCAAGGTGTATGACTCCCTGCTGGCACTGCCCCAGGACCTGCAGGCTGCCCGTGCCCTCTGCGTCATTGCCCTTCTGTTGGCCCTGCTTGGGCTGCTGGTCTACCTTGCAGGAGCCAAGTGTACCGCCTGTGTGGAGGACAAGGACTCCAAGGCCTGTCTGGTGCTAGTCTCTGAGATCATCTGTGTCATCTCAGGGGTCCTGATCCTGATCCCCATCTGCTGGACGGCTCACGCCATCATCTGGGACTTCTACAACCCCCAGGTGTCGGATGTCCAAATGCGGGAGCTGGGAGCCTCCCTCTACTTGGGCTGGGCAGCCTCCGGCCTTTTGTTGCTGGGCAGGGGGCTCCCAGGGCTCGAGCCGTTATATGGCCCGATACTCGGCGTCCGCCGCACATGCCACCCCTCAGGGTGCCCCTGAGTACCTACTAAGAATTATGTCTGATTCTGGTAGGGAAATGGAGACTCCCTTGACCGTGGAGCCTAACCCTCTGAACTGGAGACATCGAGATGGTGATCCAGACAGCTTGGGGATTGTTTTTATCTTTTTTGCTTTTTGGGGGAGGGGTATTTTTAAAATGCATTT
>NC_048237.1:21366948-21368218 GCF_002007445.2 Ailuropoda melanoleuca
CAGTGCAGCTCCTCTCAGCCTCAACTTTGCCATAGCTTCTGCTGGTCTGCAAATCCTGGGGATCATCCTGACACTGCTTGGCTGGGTGAATGCTCTGGTGTCCTGTGCCCTGCCCCCGTGGAAGGTGACCGCCTTCATCAGCAACAACCTCATCATGGCCCAGGTGGTGTGGGAGGGGCTGTGGATGTCCTGCATGGTTCAGAGCACAGGCCAGGTGCAATGCAAGGTGTATGACTCCCTGCTGGCACTGCCCCAGGACCTGCAGGCTGCCCGTGCCCTCTGCGTCATTGCCCTTCTGTTGGCCCTGCTTGGGCTGCTGGTCTACCTTGCAGGAGCCAAGTGTACCGCCTGTGTGGAGGACAAGGACTCCAAGGCCTGTCTGGTGCTAGTCTCTGAGATCATCTGTGTCATCTCAGGGGTCCTGATCCTGATCCCCATCTGCTGGACGGCTCACGCCATCATCTGGGACTTCTACAACCCCCAGGTGTCGGATGTCCAAAAGCGGGAGCTGGGAGCCTCCCTCTACTTGGGCTGGGCAGCCTCTGGCCTTTTGTTGCTGGGCAGGGGGCTCCCAGTTCTCGAGCCGTTATATGGCCCGATACTCGGCGTCCGCCGCACATGCCACCCCTCAGGGTGCCCCTGAGTACCTACTAAGAATTATGTCTGATTCTGGTAGGGAAATGGAGACTCCCTTGACCGTGGAGCCTAACCCTCTGAACTGGAGACATCGAGATGGTGATCCAGACAGCTTGGGGATTGTTTTTATCTTTTTTGCTTTTTGGGGGAGGGGTATTTTTAAAATGCATAACCTAACCAAGGAACCCAAGTCTTTCCTGGGCTGTGCTGTTGGTCTTTCTCACCTTTGGATGATGGATCCAAGGACGTGATGCTTCACGGTTTCTGGATCTTTCTCCACGCTGGACATCCCCATCTTGGAGGCCAACCTGGAGCTGTGGGCCAACATAAAGGCTGCCGGCTGTTTCAGCCTGTCCCTGAGTCCTTCCCTACTAGTCAGGCCTCTGGAACCCCTGGGGGCTCTTGAGCCTCATGTGGCCTTTAGAAGAGCAGATGATAAGTCACCAAAGAACTGCCTGCTTCCAAGTCTTATGACCTCTGGCTCCTCTACCTGGAGTCCCGTCCGAGCTGTGCTATAGACTCCCCCCCATCCTCCCTTCAACCCCTGCCCACTTCAGCCATGCCTCCGCCCATACACTCACCAGTGTTTGCTAAATAAAGCATGTCTTACTTTAAAAAAAAAAAAAAAAAAAAA
>NC_048237.1:21368950-21381063 GCF_002007445.2 Ailuropoda melanoleuca
TTTTTTTTTTTTTCAAAGATTTTATTTATTTATTTGACAGAGATAGAGACAGCCAGTGAGAGAGGGAACACAAGCAGGGGGAGTGGGAGAGGAAGAAGCAGGCTCATAGCGGAAGAGCCCGGTGTGGGGCTCGATCCCATAACGCCGGGACCACGCCCTGAGCCGAAGGCAGACGCTTAACTGCTGTGCCACCCAGGCGCCCCTAGAATGTATTCATCTTATGTAACTAGAACTTTAGATGCTTCGAGAAACAACTCTCCATTTTTCTCTCTACCCAGCCCCTGGCCACACCATTCTATTCTCTGCTTGTATGAGTGATTATTTTAGATATCTCTTATAAGTGGAATCCTGCAGTATGTGTGCTTCTGTGACTGGCTTATTTTACTTAGCATAATTTCCTATAGGTTCATTCTTAGAAAATGGTGGGATTTCTTTTTTAAGGCAGAATAATATTCCATTGTATGTACATGCCACATTTTCTTTCTCTTTTTTTAAAGATTTATTTGAGAGAGAGGGCATGAGAGAGAGAGAGAGAGAGCACAGGCAGTGAGGGAGGAACAGAAAGAGAAGGAGACTCCCCACTGAACAGGGAGCCCAATGTGGGGCTTGATCCCAGGACCCTGAGATCAGGACTCAAGCTGAAGGCAGACTCTTTTTTTTTTTTTTTTTAAAGATTTTATTTATTTATTTGACAGAGAAACAGTGAGAGAGGGAACACAAGCAGGGGGAGTGAAAGAGGGAGAAGCAGGCTTCCCGCTGAGCAGGGAGCCGGATGCGGGGCTTGATCCCAGAACGTTGGGATCATGACCTGAGCCAAAGGCAGACGCTTAGCTACTGAGCCACCCAGGCGCCCCTGAAGGCAGACTCTTAACCTACTGAGCCACCCAGGCACCCCACCACATTTTCTTTATCCATTCATCTGTCAGACATTTGGATTGCTTACATCTCTTGCATATAGTGAATAATGCTACGCTATGCATGGGGTGAACATATCTCTTTGAGATCCTAATTGCAGTTCTTTTTGATATATACCCAGAAGTGCAATCGGTGGGTCCTATGCTACTTCTATTTTTAATTTTTTGAGGAACCTCCATGCTATTTTCTATAACGGCTGCACCATTCTACTACCACACCACGGTGTATAGGGATTTTAATTTTTCCATATCCTCACCAACGCTCATTATGTTTTGACTTTTTGATAATGGTCATCTTAACAGGTGGGAGGTGATGTTTCATTGTAATTTTTGTCTGCATTCAGTGTTCTTGTTAAATGCGTATTTAGCCTCAACTTGAATATCTGTTAATAGAAATTGTATTTCATTATAAGGTGGTTTTTTGTTGTTTTGTTTTGTTTGCAGGATAAGGGTTTATTCCCTATGTAGAAATCCTATATAGAAGAACTTTCTTATGTTGAAAAACACGTCTTTGTACCTTTTTCTCATTTATTTAGTTTTATCTTCTAGATACAAAGACTGGTTTTGATCCTTTGTTTACCTATGTAGCAATTCTTTATATATTTGAAGACAGTACCTCTCAAGTTTAACTGTTGGTTCCGCTGGTTTTTGTAACATGAGGTTCCAAATCCTTTCCCTCTTCTTAGTCACTTGCTTTGGATTTACTTATATTTATTCATGTTCTTTCCCTTAACTCAGAGCTGTTAAATCAATGCTTTATGTATATGCCTCTTAAACCTCATACAAATCTACTTAATAGGAATATGACTGTCACTTTACAATACTTTTCCAAATCTTTAAAGTGAAAAGATTGTATGTACAGTTGATTCTTGAACAACACTGATCTGAACTGTGTGGGACCAATCCTAAGCATTTTTTTTTCAAATTTATAAATACAGTTCAGTACTGTAAGTGTACTTTCTCTTATGACTTTAATATTTTTTCTACCTTTATTATAAGAACATAATAAATAATACATAAAACATACAAAACATATGTGTTAATTGGCTGTTTCTGTTATCAGTAAGGCTTCCAAATAAGAATAGGCTATTAGTACTTAAATTTTTGGGGAACCAAAAGTTAACTGCTGATTTTCAGCTGGGGGGTTGGTACTCCTAACCCCTGCATTGCTTAAGGGTCAACTGTATTTTGGATTCTTTTGAATTTATTTAACTATTTATTTAACTTGATTAAGTTTGCATAAATTATTCTTACTGATCATTGTATTTTTATAAACGTTAAAATTAATCATATGTTTAATAATTGTTTCTAAAATGTAACTAGAGATGGTCGACAGTTTTTTTTCTTTAGTAAGATTCTAGAACCCTTTTTTTTTAATTGAGGTAATGTCGGCTCATGTTTACTTTTTGTGCTTTTTTCCCCCATTCTCCCTGATTTTTCATGTGTTAGGGATTCATCTTGCTAAGAGTGCATGTGTAAATGTAATCTTCTGTAAATTACCATAATTCATCTGGGTTTAGAGACCTGAACTTAAAGTGACTAAAAGAGAGGAATGCCTTCCAATTTTAAAAGTCTCAGATTGTTTTTTTTTTTAAAGATTTTTTATTTATTTATTTGACAGAGATAGACAGCGAGAGAGGGAACACAAGCAGGGGGAGTGGGAGAGGAAGAAGCAGGCTCCCAGTGGAGGAGCCTGATGTGGGACTCGATCCCGAAACGCTGGGATCACGCCCTGAGCCGAAGGCAGCCGCCTAACGACTGCGCTACCCAGGCGCCCCTAAAAGTCTCAGATTGTTAGACCTAAGAGGAGCCTGAAAGAACGCTTAGTTCGGGGGGCCTGGGTGGCACAGTCATTAAGCATCTGCCTTCAGCTCGGGGCGTGATCCCGGGATTCTGGGATCGAGCCCCACATCAGGCTCCTCTGCTAGGAGCCTGCTTCTTCCTCTCCCACTCCCCCTGCTTGTGTTCCCTCTCTCGCTGGCTGTCTCTGTCAAATAAATAAAATCTTAAAAAAAAAAAAAAGAACACTTAGTTCAAGCCCCTTATTTTATAAAAGCATATTCTTATACAGTATTTGGAAATAACTAAGAAGTTTCCTGATTCCTAATTCAGTAATCTTTCTGATTTTTTTTTTTCTGCCCTGTGTTGGACCAGAGTTACTACTTTATACTATTTGTCCTTTTTCAATTTGTTGATTATTTTCCTTTATAGAGATTATGGAAGTCAGAAAGGGGTATTTTAGTATACTTTTTTAAAAAAGTATATTATTGTAATTTTTTAAAGTAGTAGGTCTTTTCTGTCTACCTCTCCCACCCATTTATGACTNTGCCCAACCGCTGTGCCACCCAGGCGCCCCTAGTATACTTTTTAAAAAAAGTATATTATTGTAATTTTTTAAAGTAGTAGGTCTTTTCTGTCTACCTCTCCCACCCATTTATGACTTAAGTTAAAAATCCTTTTTAGTCTTGACGTCTTCTTGCACCCTCAACCAAACTTTAATCTTTCAGATAACAATGATGGAATCATATCAGTTTTCATTTGTAAGGTTTTTTTTTGACTATTGTGCCGGGTCTTAGATACAACATGGAGAAAGTCCAAAAGAAACTAGAATTGAGAGCCTACCTACCTGGCTCCGTTATATTAATGAAGTCATTATGGAAGGTTAGCTCCTGAACAGGAGGCTGTACTAGAGAAAAGTGATAACCAGGATGATTATGTGAAAAATACTGGTTTTAAGGAATAGAATCAGTGGTTTAGTAAAGATGAATAGATATAAACAGAGAGCTTGAGTTGATGTATATTTTGTGTTTGCATAGCAGATTTTTTTAAACTTCTTTTCAATTTTTCAACGTACAGGAATGAAACAGAGTAATTCAAAGAAAGATTGGTTCTTATCAGCAGAAGAATTTAAATTATGGAACAGACGTTATAGATTAAGAGACAGTGATGAAATTAAGGAAATAACATTGCCTCAAATTCAGTTTTTATCTTTAGAAAATGAAGAAAACAAACCAGTAAGTTGAACATGTTTTCAGATGTTCTGTATAGTGATTACACAGTAGCTTTGGGAGTAGAGAGAGTGTTCATAATCAGAATGTCAAGTCGCTTAAAAAATTAAGAATGTGAACATTTTAAAAAGAATATTAAAGTCTAAGTTTGTAGAACTACTCATTTTCTTTTATTCTTTATTGTGTATATATTTTTACTTGAGTTATACATTTACGTAGTATCTGCCTTTTTTCCGTTACTTTCTACTATATGAGCGTTTCCATATAGGCACACTTTACCTGATTGTTATGTTACTCTGCAGTATACCATGGTTATCTTGACTATTTTCCTGTTATGTTTTGGAATTCTTTTCAGTGTTATTAACATAAAATTATGCTGTCATGAGCGTCTTTTTACAAACTTTTTTTTAATTGTGTAGAACTTTAAATTGGATGTTATTATTTCTCTTATTATGAACAAATTATTGGTGAACTTAATAAAAATCAAGAGAATTGATCAAAGGTTACCTATATGCCTAGAGATCTGGAAAAACAACCTCAGGAAAGGTTCCTTTTAGAAGATTTATAAGATTTGAAATATGGCTCTTCAGAATTTATATTCATTTACTACCAGGGAAAGTGAGGAACGGCAGCGTGAAAAAATTAAGATCATTATCACTGAGAGGTTATGAATGCCTCTTTATTAGATTATAGGATATAAATCTAGCACAGTAGTACTTTTGAAGCCACACATTTTCTTAAATACTTGCTCTTAACATGGGACTGTATAAACAGGGATATAACCAAGTACTAACTCAAATAATAGCTACTTTCAAAATGTATTTAAAAGGGCATGTTTGTACTTTATGAAATTATTTTCTTTAGTCTCCTGAGATTTTAGTTGAAAATACCCAAATGAATTCAGATTTTTTATGTTAGGCCTACTGTCTGTATATTGTTTTTTTAATCAGTTAATGAAATCTGAGTATGTATTTTTCATTTTTCTTATTTTTAAAATCATTAATCAAGACTCAAGAACCAACCATTGGAATACATCAACTCTCTCTTTCTGAATGGAGAGTGTGGCAGGATCATCCTTTTCCTACATATCAAGTTGACCATTCAGATCGATGCCACCATTTTATAAGCATTATGCAAATGATAGAAGGAATGAGACATGAAGAGGTAGGGTTTTATTATAACTTTCTCTTGCTGGTATCATGGTGAAAAGAATATTTGATATTTATTCTTCTTAATCTTTTATGATTTATTTATTTGAGAGAGAGAGAGAGCGAGCACATGGGTGAGTTGGGGAGAGGAGCAGAGGGAGAGAGAGAGAGAATCTTAAGCAGACTACCTGTGGAATACAGACTGGCTTGGGGCATGATCCCACAACCCTTTGATCACAACCTGAGCAGAAATCAAGAGCTGGTTGCTTAACTGACTGAGCCACCCAGGCACCCCTATTCTTCTTAATTTGAAATAATTATTATAAGAAAGAAGTATTTAATATATATAATTATAGTTAATATATATATATATATATATATATTTTTTTTTAAGTTTCTTGTGATCTCAATAAGGAACCAGTTTTCTGCCTTAGGTGAAGAAGTAGACTTAACTAGAAGAATATCATCTGTCAATATAGATAAACTAGAGTAAAATTTTAATATACTTAATGATTTATATAAACTGCTAATTTAGCATTCTTGTTAGATTGGATTTATTGAAATATTCTCCATCATATAGGTCATTTGGTCTGTCTCTTGTATCTTTATGGTAGTTTAGAGAATTACTGATTCCTTGAGAAGCTACTTGATTATTCTTCCTTGAGAGAATTGGAATGATGAACCTACTATGAGTATGAAATCCAAAATGCCTGGGTTAGGAATCCCAAGTCTATCTCTTACTAATCATGCATCTGTAAGTTGCGTAACCTCTTTGGGCCTCAGTTTCTCTGTAAAACGGGAATAATGATAATATTTTCTTCATAGAGTTGTTGTGAGGATTAAATGACTTAATATGTATAGAGTATTTAGAATAGTAACAGGCACACTCAATAGATTGTAGCTACTATTTTTATTATTAGCTATTATTCATGAATATGTATAAATAGAGTAATTAGTTGTGGATCCCAGCAAAACCTGTGCTATCAAATTAACACATATTATTTAGTACCTTCTGTGTTTCCTGTATTCCAGGTCCTGTGGTATATCAGTGAAGAAGCCATATGAAATAATTTGTCTGTGGGGAGGGAGACAACCTTCTCAAATTAATACTTATTGTATTTATTATTCAAAAAGGAGAGTTGACTGCTTAAGACCCTGAATAGTAGAGGACTCCTGACTAAAGTAGCCACTCAAGGGGAAGAGGAGAGGGTAGGTCAGGAGTTAGGGGGAATATAGTTTTAGATTTAGTGATAAGAAATTTATTGTAAGAGTTCCTGTGGCTCCTGGGTCGTACAGTTGGTTAAGTTCCTGACTCTTGGTTTCAGCTCAGGTCATGATCTGAGTTGTGAGAGCAACCCCATGCCAGGCTCCGTGCTCAGCAGAGAGTCTGCTTAAGACTCTCCCTCTGCCTCTGCCCCCACCCTCAGTCTCTCCCTCAAATAAATAAATAAATCTTAAAAAAAAAAAGAAGTTTACTGTAAGAGTTCTTGGTTGGGAAATTCTGTTAAAAATAGTATATTGCAGCCTACAACCTAATGGATATATAGACATGCTTATTTCAGATGTTCTCAAAGTTGTTCTTAGTTTACCTTTATCAAGAAGGCAAACTTAACACATGTATGTGTGGTTTTCATTTATATATATTAATTACTTAGTATCTGTTTTTATGAAATTAGAGTAATTGTTCAATTAAATGTTAGAAATGAAGAATTTAGTGCTTATAATATTTATTTTTAAAGATTTATTTATTTGAGAGAGAGAGTGTGAGTGAGTGCGAGTGGGGGGGAGGGGGAGAGGGAGAGGAGAAGCAGATTCCCTGCTGAGCTCAGAGCCTGATTCAGGGCTCAATCTCAGGACCCCGAGATCATGACCTGAGCTGAAGCCAAGAGTTGGTTGCTCAACTGACTGAGCCACCCAGGCACCCCTATAATTTATTTTATGTACTTATTAAATTTGTTCTTTCTGCAAATAGTTATCATGGGTTTTTCATGTATTAAGTGCTGAGGATACAAAAATATTAACTGATTAAAGATAATTTATGATAATTACACAGTAGTGCCATTTATAATTTTGTTTGATTTATTAGAATAATTTTTAAGTTAGGGGAGCCTGGGTGGCTCAGTTGGTTAAGCATCTGACTCGTGGTTTTGGCTCAGGTCATGATCTCAGGGTCGTGATATAGGGCCCCCTCACGGCTCCTGGCTCAGCACAGAGTCTGCTTAGGATTCTCTCTCTCCCTCTCCCTCTGCCCCTCTCCCTCACACACGTGTTCGTGCTTGCTCTCTCTCTCTAAAATAAATAAAATCTTTTTTAGAAAGAATAACTTTTAAGTTATAAAAAAATCATTTGATTTTGAGTAATCGTTTGAGTAATGTAATGTTGTTTAGAAAATAACATAAAGTAAAACTCATTTCTTAGTAATGGCTCTTGTTTCATGTGACTTTTTCATTTTCCTTCTTTCTAGGGAGAATGCAGCTATGAATTGGAAATTAAATCTTACTTACAAATGGAAGACGTTAGCTCAGTATTTAGTGCTCCCAGGAATGAATATAATCCTCTTGCCAATGGCACCTTTGCTAGTAACAAGAAATCTTCATTTTCAAGGAATATAAATCCATTCTCAATGACAGAATCTGATGAAGAATGTGCTGAAATTTTTAAACAAACTCGTATCAAACCTGCTAAAATTGATTCTCTAAAGAAAAAAGCCTTTAAAGAATTTAAAAAAGATCAGCCTATAAAAGAAAATAATGATGTTGTTATGGATTCTTTAGATACTGATGGAAGTACTACTGTGGAAAATATTTTTCAGGTAGACCTATTAAATGATAAAAGGACATCAGATACAGATAAACTTGCAGCTGCCGTATGTGCTGTCAATGAAAATGTTGGTAATCGGCCACATGGATTAATGGAATGTCAATTAACAAATAAATCTAGTTCATTTGCTGGAAATTTTTTAGATTCTGGTTACAACAGTTTCACTGATGAGAAGTATGTTTCATCTAGCTTATTTCTTCCACTTGAGGAAGAGCTTTGTATAGCTAAAACAGATGACCAATTTTATAATTATCATTCATTAACAAAAGAGGTACTAGCTAATGTAGAGAGATTTTTATCTCATTCTCCTCCACCTCTCAGTGGACTCTCAAATTTGGAATATGAAATTGCTAAGGATTTTGAACTTGATCATTTGCCTTTCCTTCCCTACACCAAGTATTTACAAAATGATAAATCTACTTGTTTGATGTCATATTTACCCGTAAATTCTCAACAGGATTTAGAATTGAATTCACTTAAATTTATTAATCACCCTTCTGAAAAAAGTTGTTTTTATGGTGCAACTAATGATAAGATTTCTGATGAGCCAAGTTTCTATGACTATGTTGATAAAGTACATAAAGATAATAAAAATGAAAATTTAGTATCCAGCAATCATATTCAAATAAACGTAGGCCCTCCAAAGTATTTCATTGAAGAAAAAAATTGTGATATGGACAACAATGGTCTCCCAGTATTGCTCACTGATCAGAATGAGAGTTTACCACTATTCGAAGATGTTAATACAGAGTTTAATGATGCGAGCCTTTCTCCCTTGAACAATAAATATAAATCTTCATGTGTGTCAGACAAAACTGCTTTAAGTGAAATGGCACTGGTCTCTCACTTCTTAATTTCTGATGAACTATTGTTAGAGGATAATTCTGAAACCCAAGATCAAATGATTTGTGATACTAATAGTTGGAAATCTCATGAAGATTTGAGAGGTGTACATGAGAAGAAACTGAAGCATGACGAATATGTTTTTGACTGCTCTAAGGATTTATTTTCTGTTACTTTTGATTTAGGGTTTTGTAGTCTGGATTCTGATGATGAAATATTAGGACATGCATCAGATACAAATAAGAATAAATTTTTAGATCTCTCTGGAAGGTGTTTAGATATTAAGGAGACCAATGATGCAAATTATGTTTCAAATCAAGCAGTAATACCACGAGATCATGCTGCTAGTTCTACAAGTAGGACTATTACTATCCCATCAAGTGAAGATACGTGTAGTCCAAGTTTTGCACATTTTCCACGGAGTGCAGCAAAAAATAAAGAATTTCTGTCTCCTGGTTATTCTCAATTTTCTTTGCCAGTAGGAGAAAAAGTTATGAGTACGCCACTTTCTGAATCAAACACACTGAACTCATTTTTTAAGAGGAAGGAAATGCCTAGGACACCAGATTCTCATAAGGAAAAAGTAGATCTACGGAGTTTCAAAGAAACATTGAATTCAACTTTTGGTGATTCAGGACTTTCTGTAGAAAAGGCTAAAAGCAGGGAAAAAATCAGTCGTCAATCCTGTATTTCTGCTGAAGGTAAGATTCCATCTTAATAAAACACATAAATCTTTCTGGAATAATTACTCTAGATAAGCTTCTGTAGTTTTTCAAAATGTAATTTCTCAGTATTTGGTGTATTGAATTAGATAATTTATTATGTCTTTCTTAATTTGATGCTTATTGATAAAAGATTTATCTACATATATTTATGGCATGCATGCCACAGGGAAAGTATTATGCTAGATACTGAAATATAGATTTGGCCTTGGCTTGTAAAACCCAAACNCCTTGACTGTAAAACCCAAACAATTGTGTGACATATACATTTGAAAAGATACCAGTAAAATGTGGAAATAATGACCAAATAAAAAGGTAGTGGATGTATAAGAGGTTCAGAAGATGACAGAATTTGAACTGGATTAGATTGGAAATATAGATTTTTTAACGTAAATTTTAATTTTGGCTTTTCAGGAATATTTACAACAATGAAAATAATAGAGAATTTGGGTGTTATAAAATGAAAACGGGGGAAAAGGGAAGGCTTTTTTAAGTCCTCATTTCATTTTATATCACCTTTGCCCCTTTTTGTTGTAGCTGGCTGTGTTTCTTCCCATATAATGCTCGTATATCTTTGTGGATCTCTTGTGAATCTTGTTGGAATTCATTCCACTAGATACTAGTCATGCTCACAAATCCTTTGGAAGCAGCTCTACTACTTTGGGCTTCTGCTAAGATGTCTGGAGATAGTTGCTTCATCTTCTTGGAAGGCCTGTTGTTTAGGAGGATCTGTGAAAGACATCCTTCGACTATCTGGAGGGCCTTTTACCTGACTGCACCATCTTTGATCTTTGAGGTCTTAAAGCATTTACAATTTCACCTTCAGCTTCACCTGGACAGTAGTTTCCTGGCAGTCTTCTAGATTAGGGCTTTGCCTGGAAGATTTCTTAATTTAGTATTGTTTGCCAACTAGAGAAGGTGGGAATTTGCAAAACTAGTAAGTCTCAACTGTTTCATGTTTAATAGTCCTTTCTTCAGGATTCGTTATAGGGTTGCTTCTTACACCTTTACAGTATACCATTTGGCTTCCTCCAAAGTGAGTGATGAAAGACAGACAACAAGGATGAGACCTCAGTAACTTTTACGACCTAGACTCTGAAGTAACCCACCTTCACTTCCATTATATTCTTTTGTTAGAAGCAAGTGAATAAGTCTGGCCCATACTCAAGGGGAGAGGAATTATGATCCAGCTTTTGAAGGAAGGCCTATCAAAGAATTTATGAACATATCTTGAAACAACCACAGGGCTCTTACAAAAGGTTTCCTAAAAAATTTTATGGAAGTGCAGAAATCAGTCTTTGTTTAAGTACCTGAAAATTTGAAGTATTTGATTTTATACATCAGATATTTGCTTTTAGCATTCTTTCCACCCTCCCGAATGTGTTCTAGTTACAATATTTTGGTGAATATCTTAGCAGTTTTTATTTCATGCTTGCGTACAAACACATGTATATGTAGATATATGTACATACAATTACAAAAAGAATCTCTTAAGACATTGTTTTGTAGCCTACATTTTCATGCTTTAACTCCTTTAGAATGAAAATAAGACACAAAGGGCAGAGAACGATAGTACATTATAGAGATGAATTCTGGAAACTTTGACTAATAAAATTAGACTTTGCCCTCTCCTGGACTCATTTTAGTTAATTTGTAAAATTGAATCTGAGTCAAAAATGTGGTTATTAACAAAAGTTATCATCTCTTAATTTCGTCACTGGCCCTGTTTCATTTTTCTCTCTCATCCTATGCTGATTTTTTGGCCAGAGTTCTGAAAAGCTCTTTTTAAATAATGCAGCCATCAATAAAATAGTTATGATCGGACAAACAAATCTATTGACCAGATTCATTTTTTTAATAAATTATAGATGAACAATTAACAAGCAATGAAAGTGAAGAGGATGAAATTTTCCGAAGAAAAAGTAAAAAAACAAAAGGAAATGTTTTGGAATCCCCTGAGGTGAGTTTAATAATCACAATAATGTGATCATGTAAAGGCTTTTTCTCCCCCACCTTAAGTCTTTTTTTTTTTTTTAACCTTTTATCTATCTACTTTATTTAGGATCAGAAAAACAGTGAAGTTGATTCCCCACTTCATGCTGTAAAAAAGCGCAGGATTCCTCCAAATAGAGTAAGTATATGATAGACACTGTAGAGTAATTCAAATTCTTTTGGAGTAATTATTTCAAGAAAAATACATGTATATTTGATCTAATAGGTATATGGTTAACACAAAAATAGATAGTAAATCCTATGTGATTGGAATTTTTTTTTTTTTTTTTATTATATTATGTTAGTCACCATACAGTACATCCCCGGATTCCGATGCAAAGTTCGATGCTTCATTAGTTGTGTATAACACCCAGTGCACCATGCAATACTTGCCCTCCTTACTACCCATCGCCAGTCTATCCCATTCCCCCACCGCCCTCCCCTCAGAAGACTTCAGTTTGTTTCTCATAGTCCATAGTCTCTCATGTTTCATTCCCCCTTCTGATTACCCCCCCTTTCTTTATCCCTTTCTTCCCCTACCGATCATCCTAGTTCTTATGTTCCATAGATGAGAGAAATCATATGATAATTGTCTTTCTCTGCTTGACTTATTTCACTTAGCATTATCTCCTCCAGTGCCGTCCATGTTGCAGCAAATGTTGAGAA
>NC_048237.1:21386959-21387139 GCF_002007445.2 Ailuropoda melanoleuca
GTGGATGTTCCTGCTGGTCTGGTACCTATCCAGCTCAACTCAGGGGACTGGCTGAAAAAGGGGTCCCCTACTCCTCCGCCATCTTAACTCCTCCTCCTGGAATTTGTATTTTATACTTTAAAAACTACTCCTATTTTGGGGCGCCTGGGTGGCACAGCGGTTAAGCGTCTGCCTTCGGCT